>NW_024712716.1:0-8510 GCF_018991925.1 Homarus americanus
TCATCCTCGAACTCCATTTCTCAGTCTTCTCATTCTTTATCATCACACGAGTGGCGGTCTTCTTACCATCAAAATAGTGACGTCAAATTATCTAAACTAGCCATCTCAATTTCTTGCCTCTTAAATCGGTATTTTTGTCTCGCATCCCGCAGCTTATGTGGTCCAATAACCTGACTCTTGTCATCCTTTGTGATAATGCCATAGTCAGTTAAGGTGGCAGTAGCAATGGCAGCTCCAGCATAATCACTAATCAAGTGTAGGGAGTCTTGTCCGGTTCTGTGAACTGGTGTCTGTCAGAGCCCTTGGATCAGGGACAAAATCAGCATCAGTATTGACGAGAGGAATATCTCTTGAATCATCTGAATTATCAATATAGACATAGCACCATACTCATCTGCAACAAGACAACTTTAATGAAATAAGAGATATGAAAAAAAAGTTGATAAACACTGAACAGAACATTGCACCACCACAGCGGCTGTTTGGCTAGTACTGTAGGTAAATTTAAAAATTTCAGTAGAAAATGCGGCAGACTAAACCTCGACATATCAGCTTCAAATTTGGCATGGAGTCTTAGATATGTATAAGGAACAATGCCTGAAGAGTGCAGCTTTGAGCAAAATTTTACTGCCCCCTATGTACAGTAGCTAAAACAACTAGCTGAGCAGGTGGAGGTCGATAAGCTCCGAAATTTTACGTGTGACTAGTGACAGACCTCATGTACCAAAGTTTATCGCCCATGTTCTCGTATTGTTTCCCACAAAGTATGCACGGATAGTTGTTTTAGCTACTGTACTACTGAGGGGGGTGAGGGGTACTACTGAAGGGGGTGAGGGGTGCTACTGAGGAGGGTAAGAGGGGCTACTGAGGGGTTTTAGGGGTGCTACTGAGGGGGTGAGGGGTGCTCGACTACCTTAATGAAGGAGAAAGATTTAGGATTGTATAAGAATGAGTTCTCCCCCTCAAACCTAACCTAACCTAACCCACCCCCCCTCCGATACCGGTATGGTGGGTGTCCAGTCTGCACATCAAGTGTAATAAACCGAGATCTTATCTTCAGGTAATCCAAATTTTGTTACCCCGAGACGCAGTTGTTAATCTAAATGTTTTTTCCCTGGCTATATAAGGTCTTTCTCATGACCTTTAACTTCTCGCTTAAGATTAGACAAGAAAATATATAAGTAAGTGTCCGGTAGAGCCATTACTGAGTGAACTGTAGCAAAATAGTGTGTGTGTGTGTTTGTGTGTGTGTGTGTGTGTGTATGTATGTGTATGTGTGTGTGTGTGTGTGTGTGTGTCGATAGCTGGGTGCCTCGTGGTCCCAGGCTAGATCAGCAGGAAATCTCGGAGCAGAAGCGAGCCCTAGAGGAACAGCTCATAGGCCCACTGGCATGTGGACACGTCTTGGTGCCTCCTAACCACTTGTAATGGCCCCTGTTTCATAAACAGAAGAATTATATAAATGGGTTAATTACATTTGATTTATATACTGATTCATCCCCTGTAACTTTCCACTAGCTATAAGGTGACATGTTCAGTGCACGTGATAAGGTGTGCCCACGGGAAGCTGCGTCATATTATGCTGAGTTAAGACATTAAGTAGCCGGCTCCCTGGCCACCTAAAGCGGGCAGTAGTTTGATATCCTTGACTAGAGGAAGACGTTATTTGAGAGCCATCGCGGATGGTTCCGTCTTCCCTCAAGGGAGGACGACGTGCCTATTCTGTTCTCCCTTGTTGGGTCACTACTCATAGAAAGTCCCACTCAAACTCTCACATCGAAAGGACGTGAATAAACGGTCTATTTACATAGCCGCCGTCCTTTCTCTTCACACTCATAAATAGTGGAAGTTACGGTTGATACACTTGGGAATTGTACAAACAACAGTTCCTCAATAAAAAGAGAAACGGACAATTGGGTTTCGTTACTAAAGCCCATTACAATATATATGATCAGTCCCATATACATTAAGACTAGTTCATATGGTGGCAGCTAGTGTGGTACGATTACAATATTCCGATCTGAATGCACATTCTACATATCAAGGCGTCAGTGTTTACCAAAACAAGAAAACAATAAACAGTGACGTGTTACATGCATTATCTGAGTGTAATGATATATCCCATAGTGAGACGATTATAGTTGAGTGTTCATTCTGTCTCCCAAAGTGGTGTGCTGATTATTTCCAATAACCAATTAGGAGTTATTGTTGACTTAATATCTTAGGAGCGGTTGGTAATACCCCTCTCTGGCAACACAGTGTGGCTGGGAAGGAATTTGCGGAATCAGCATTGGCCATCCTGTTTACCGGCGTTTGCCCCACACCCACAAGTTTCACGGTGTAGTAACACGGGACCTTTCACAAGTGTCTGGGCGACTGTTGTGGCTTCGTGATCGATGATTGCAGTTCTTCCGGTGCCCCCAGCGAGCCCCTTATATGCAGTGCTTCTGACGGTTTGGCATTCAGAAGGCGACATTGCAGCACAGAGAGGAGACCAGATTCTTCGTCATCAGTAGTTTCGAAATACGTGGAAGTGACCTCCCCTGTCGTGAAGTGGACTCGCCCGTCGTTCGTCTTCTAGCAACGCATCTCTGGTTGCTTGGCAACCGGACATATGCAGCAGGACAGTGCGCACCGACTCACAGTGGGAGAAGCGATTGAGGTACCCACCCAACTAACCCCCCCACCTGAGACCATCTGTGGATCGCGTTTTCTATGAAGACTTTCAACTCCTTCATTTTCGTGGTTCATTTATTTTATACACAGTGGAACTCTATCCGAAATAACTTCTCAAGTGATTATTACAAGTGGTGACTGGAGATGTTCGGGGTACTTGGTTCTAACTAGAGGGGCGAACATAAACACCTGTAGAGTTCTGTAGGTTCTTATTAACGGAAATATACAGGGGTGCGCTTACTAGCGTGGGTAGTCCTTACGCTCCTATAGGGGTCAACTGACCTCACTCTGACCTCTCAGGCGACATGTGGTAAGTGGTATACTAGCAGCTTCCAGATGTCGCCAGGTACATTTATATAAGCGTGTGGTGACATGAAACAGGGGCATTGCCACACGCTACTGACTAGAGAAATAATGTGTATATATAGAGTACATACATGGTATACATACAACATACATAATATACATACACCTCCCCCCCCCCCATACGCTCATAGCAAAGTCTTGAGCGGACCTTTTCCTGTGGATCCGTTCTGAGCGTCGAGGGGCTTAATCACTGGGAAGGAGGATATGGGACTCAGCACTGGTGACGGGGTCAGCGGGATGCGTTACGGGGCGGAGGAAACGGCGGTTCCTCCACCACACCCGACTGCTGGGTAACCGCACCTGGTAGTCCCGTGACCTACCGAGACCCATGACTACGCCCACTTTGTCCCAACGTAGGGAAATTGGGTCCTGGACACGGACTTGGGTGCCGACACTCAACCTGGGGAGAGGACGGGCGTGGTCGTTGTGGCGGGCGACGACGTCTTGAATATGTTCGGCGGCTCGGCGATCAAAATCCTCTGTCTTGGCCTGCCACTCCTTGGAGAAGGATTGAGGGTGAGCAGGGACACACGAACGGAGGGGGCGTCCATACAAGACCTGGCCAGGGGAGCGTCCGGTGTAATTGGGTGTGTTGCGGAGCTCAAGGAGACCCTGGTCGAAGGCCTCGCAGTCATTATTCCCAGAAGGGGCCACTTTGAGGATGAGGTGCTTCAGGGATTTGACAGCAGCCTCAGTTTGGCCGTTGGACTGCGGGTACTGAGGCGGTGACAACACATGCCGGACTCCCCATCGGTCGAGGAACGCAGCAAAGTCCCGGCTTGTGAACTGGGGCCCTCCGTTGGTTCGCAGGTGTACAGGAACGCCCACGTAACGGAAGTAGTGGCGGAACTTGCTGATGGTGGCGGCAAATGTCGTATCATTACCGCACTTGATGACAACCGGCCAACCAGAGAGACGGTCGACGATAACCAGGAAGGACTCTCCTGACACACAGAAAAAGTCGGCCAACATAGACTCAAAGGGGCGGGTGGGGTTGTCGTCACTCATGAAGGGTTCCTGCTGCTGGCTGGGTTGTAGTACTTGGCAGGGCTTACACGCCTGGACAGCATTGGAGATGTCGGGGTCGATGCCAGGCCGGAACACAGTCTGTCTTGCACGCCGTTTGGTGGCCTCGGCTCCACGGTGACTGTCGTGGAGGCGAGCCAAGGCGTGGGGACGTGAAGCAGCAGGGACAACTACCGAAGGAGAGGTGTCACTGGCCAGAGGTAGGGGTAGGGCGGCAGCAGGGTAGTTGCTGCTCCCTTCGTGCACCCTGTTGGCGTATTTTACCTCGAGAATCGGTGTTGGGAAGTCCTGGGAGATGATGGCCAACTCTTGGCAATGTCTGTAGGACAGCAAAGGAGTCGGAGCACCATTATGCACGTCAATCCAGGCTTGACACGACCTGTTGCCAAAAGGTGACATGTGCATAGATTGAACCTAGGGCTGGGGTCATCTGTGAACCATCTGCTGTGACGCGGAGGCGGTCCTAGATCACTTGGAGAGATCCCCAAACATTGCAAATGCTGGGGACCGATGACCGTAGCCTCAGCGCCGGTGTCGGGCAGCATCTCGAGACAGGATGACACCCTGCCGTAGGTCACGATGACGCTGACGTGCTGGGGAACTTTGGTCCTGGGACGCGAGGAGTACACCCTCCTAATATGGGTCGGGCTTTGTCCAGGGTCATCGTGCCTCTGATTTGGCGACTGTGGGCGGCCCTCACTGGTGGAAGGGCGCTGCTGCTTCCGCCGACGCTGTCCCTTAGGTTTGTTGATCGGACAACACTTGTCGTAGTGGCTCAGACGACCACACACATTGCACTGGACGCGTTTGGCTGGGCACCGGACTATAAGTGACCAGTGGCCCTTGCTGTCACAACTGTCGCAGGTAGACTCAGCAGCTGGACATACATGTGTTCCGTGCTGCCTACCACAGCTGTTGCAAAGGGAGCCGGGCGTGGTGGGCGTAGGCGTTGGGGCAGATTTCTTGTCTTTCTTGTATTGGGACATAGCCCGTATGGCTGTAGGGGGAGCTCGGATGGCAGAGGTAGCATAACTGGCAGCCTCGTAGGAGCGACATACTGTCAATACATCCTTAAGAGAGGAGGGAGAGTCGAGGGAGGTGAGGCATTGGACAAGCTCCTCGTCCTTAACACCCATCAGGATCACCTGCTTCAACTGGGTCTCCTCGCACTGCTGGTGATTACCGAGACATATGTCTATTTCTTCCGAGGTTCTCTTGAGTCGTACGTAGAAATCATCAAAAGTTTCGCCCTCCATCTGTCTACAGCTAAACATTTCCCTCCTGCGGAGAGCTTCATTCCGCTGACCTTTGATGTGCCGTTCTAGAACATCCAGTACCTCCTCTACAGACAATGATGACGTCGGGGGCGCTTGCAAAGTATGTTCCAACACATGCTGCATTCCCAAAGACAGGCACCTACGTAGCTGAATGAGTTGTTTAGGCTGTGGCAAGCGCTGGAGATCCACCATTGTAGCATAATCAGTCCACCGTCGCCGCCACTCACGAAAAGTCTGGAAAGTCTCATCAGGCTTCAAGGTGGGTGGGGGTTGGACAACCACTTTGGTAGAGGGCGTTGACGAGGTATCTGAGCCAGTCGGTACCTGAGTAGTGGAAGGGCAAAGGGCTTGATTAGCAGTGAGGCTAGATATCAAAGCTGCAAACCGTTCGTTATCTTCCAATCTCCTTTGGTGGTCCTCAGCATGTCTTATAACTTATATATATATATATATATATATATATATATATATATATATATATATATATATATATATATATATATATATATATATATATATATATATAATATATATGAAGAAATGACCGCAGTCAGCGTGTCCATGCGTGATTTGGTGTGTGTAGGCGGGGGGAGCGCGGAGGGAGGCGAGGCGGTGGGGGGTGAGTTACCCTTGAGGCAGCCGGGGAGGGTCACAAATGCCCTATATCAGCCTTCCACCTAGGGAATCCTTTAAAACAAGGACGCACGCTTTAACACTACACACACACGAGGGGCACTAAAAGACACTTCACAGGAACTTGTGGTCACTGCACACTGCTCAAACTAGTTGGTCATTCAAACGAATTTTTGTGGGAGACAATGGTGACGGATGACGGAGTTGACGGAGGAGGTCTACCCGTCTTGATTTTACACGAACGCACTTATTTCCACTTAATCGATCACTTGATACTCACTGCGCCATGGAGATGTTCGGGGTGCTTGGTTCTAACTACAGGGACGAACATAAACACCTGTAGAGTTCTGTAGGTTCTTATTAACGGAAATACACAAGGTGCGCTTACAAGCGCGGGTAGTCCTTACAGTCCTATAGGATCAACTGATCTCACCCTGACCTCTCAGGTGACATGTGGTAAGTGGTATACTAGCAGCTTCCAGATGTCGCCAGGCACATTTATCTAAGTGTGTGGTGACATGAAACAGGGGCATTGCCACACACTACTGACTAGAGAAATAATGTGTATATATAGAGTACATACATGGTATACATACAACATACATAATATACATACAGTGATAACCCAGGAAGGTTGTTGCATATATTACAGTTTTCACGTAACTGCTATATCACACTAACTGTCATCTCACCATATACACATACTGGTATAGAAGAAGAACCTATATATAGAACATAAACGTAAATATGAAATAGCAATCAAAGATATTGTTATATGTGTTACACTCTCTACTACAAGGAAGAAGAATTGTTATATACGTGGCAGCGGATCTACAAAGAAACCGTTATGTTACTGTTACATCTGATACACGTTGAGTGATTCGTGTTTTGTCATCCAAAGATGATGTACAATTTTTTTTTATGTCGATAACCAATACTGAGTTATAGATTGTTGCTGAATTATGGCAACAATCCTGTGAGCTGAAGTGAACATTAGTTTTTGCAAATGAATCGTTCACTGCCCAGGGTGTGACAGGACGTGACTGCAGTTGTTGTGACTACTCGGTAGGGTGTGTCATAGGAAGGAAGATCAGCTAAAACTAATGGCCCATCACTTTTTTGGTAGATTTTAGTGTATATAAACAGAAAATAATTTCAGTTTCAATATTTTGCAACCTTTTGCTAGGTAAATTTTAGCGTGAAATTTATCGAAAATCTAACGTACAACTGCATTAGTGCATTACAATTAAATAGTGAACATTGCTTTCTGACTTCATTCTTTAACAACCCAAGTAACAATATTTTTTCTGTTTCATATTCTGATGCATTTATAAGTTGATAATATTTGCGATGGCTGCTTGTGTCAGGACGAGGAACCAAAAATCCAGCCATCTCAGTCACTATCTTGGGTCTGGGAGAGAGCTCACGGTGAGGAGTTGCCTACATTGAAGTGCTTTGAATGCGGTGTTTTAATCCAGGCAAATCGGTGAAAAAGAACCAAAAGACACAAACAAAGACATTGCCAGTGATGCTGTTGGCTGTCTTGGCACGATGCGGCTCTGGCTAACGCTCAGTTCAAACCTCAGTCATAACAAGTCAGAAGAAGATTGGTGAGAGACTGCAAGCCAGTTGAGAAAAGGCAAGAGATATCTCTCTTGGGAGGAAAACTTGCAGTTAAGGACAGCTTTGCCAACAACTGGACCAGTTATTTGACATAATTACTTGCAAGTGCCCGAATTGTTCTCTGTCCTGAGTTTGGATACGTCGTGACTGTAAATCCGAGGCCCACATCTATATGTATTTGCAAGCGTGAACTGAAGATTCCTGTGATCGAACTGGCATTTGTCAAAGCACACAGAAGAGAGAAGACTGGCAGTATAGGGGCTCTCATGATTTCTAGCCAAGATATTCGGAGTCCAGAGACAGGAGGCTGCCACAGAGAGACAGAAGAGGAGAAGAGTTGCCGAGGAAAAGAGACTTGAGAAGGCCCAGGGTGAGGTAAAAAAGGCTGATGATTGGAGTCAAGCTGATTCAGAGTTTAATGACTTCCCCATGGCTGATCCGAGTGCTGACCAGGAGAATGGTGACTTTGTCCCTAACCCAGAAAATAATGATCCCAAACCTTCCAGGCATAAGATTCCAAATAGGAAAGATATCCCGAGCATAGCTCTGGCCAGCATGCGACACCACACTGGTCTCAGAGAAACTGCAGAGATAGCAACAGCTGCCTGGGATGACGGTGGTTTGATAACACCTGATGATGTTCACC
The DNA here is from genome assembly GCF_018991925.1 of Homarus americanus. Taxonomy (NCBI): domain Eukaryota; kingdom Metazoa; phylum Arthropoda; class Malacostraca; order Decapoda; family Nephropidae; genus Homarus; species Homarus americanus. The sequence continues at coordinate 8,248 of NW_024712716.1, forward strand.
TGGTGATAGATCATAACAAAGTAAGAAGAGCTCAGGAGAAACTTGTCAGTAACCTAGAAGAGGAGTTTGATAAGGGGATAAAAGAAAATGGAATCAATTGTTTGTTCTTTGATGGGAGAAGGGATGACACTAAAGTGTTCATGAAAGTTGGAGATTCTGACAAGTTGTTCCCTGCCATGGTGAAGGAGGAACACTACTCCTGCTGCAGTGAAACAGGAGGGAAGTATTTGTGGCATTTCACTCCAGAGAAAGATGACATCAGG
>NW_024712717.1:0-7212 GCF_018991925.1 Homarus americanus
AAGGTGTAATGCGGTTAAGGAAATTTGGTGCAGTCCAAGCAGCAGAGAAACGACAAACTAGAAAGACAGCAGCGGCTAAATTTTCAAGGCACCAGAAGAATGATACACAGACCTAGCCAATGTACTGACGACTCAGAGGTAGCCCAGGCCACCATTGGGCCAAGATCCAACTCACACAGCTCCAACACTCATGGGGGAGCGTCTGCGTCGCCACGGCTCCATTACCCCAGTGAGAAGCCACGCCCGGTCCAAGACACGAGTAACAGCCGAGTACACTTACACCGGAAGAAGGCCACCAGAGAACCCAAGACACCGACAGCCCAAGATACCGATAGCTCCTGAAAGAAACTGGACGTCTTAACTCCCCCTGAACTGAACCACGGCCCAGGAAGGCAAAAACCACAGAACATTGAAGACATGGACCTTGATTCGCTGGAATCGATCCGACCTATCGAGGACCACCAGAAGTCCCCTGATGAACAGTGGTGGAACGTCAGCACCCTGAACATCCTAACATGGAATGTCTAGCATCAAAACAAGAAACACTCTACAATAGCAGCAGCCAAGGACAAGCTTGAGTATCATATCTACAAGAACATCTACTGTCAAATTCAGCGGTTGGCAAGACATACAGGAGGTATTTACGCAGGCGTCATCAAGAGGATGTATGATCTGGTCGTCATATACCCGCTGATGTCACGAGCAATTTCATGGGGAAATGAGTCGCACACAGGCCGTCAAAGTAAACTTCCAAGAACGGAACTAATCGTTCACAATGACTCATAAGAACCGAAGGGCTCATTGAGGTTACCAATTATTTGCTTGCCGTTGCACTCATAGAGGATTTCAACGCACATCATCCTTCCTAAGCCTGTCACTGCTGGGTACCTATACACCACCTTTCAGACACCTGAGACCGCCTCCGAACACCGGAGAGCTCGACACCAGGGGGAGGAAGGCTGACTAACCTCTGTCTCCAGTGCACTACAGCTCTCGCCCTGGCAGATACACCCACGCTGACCAGTGACCACTTCGCCACCCCAATAACGCTGAAGGTGAACAACCCTACCCAATTCCCTGGGAGATGGAGATATAACACCAAAAGGTGATCAGACTACAAACACCTGGCTAAGTGCGCGAAAAATCACAGCAGGCCGGCAGCACCGGTGATGAGACAACCTCCACCACCAATTGTCGAGGCGTTTCCACCTGCAGAAGAGCTTATCCCAAAACAAAACCCATGATCAAGACAGTACAATGATTACTGGTACTACTGTCCCAGAGGAAAAGAAGAATCCCAACTAACAGAGGAATATGGCCCGAAATCACAGGAGACATCCCACGGCAACAAAACAGACATCTCCTGCAAGTCATAGCCAAGGATACCAGGAAGAGAAGGAAATTAAAACGAAGCTGGTCTATGGAAAGTCTGAACTGAACGAGCGCTCACCCTGGGTAAGATAACCAGATCCGGTATGGCATCTGGAAGGCAACACCACCACCACCAACCTCATCCCAACCCCAGAAGAGGGAAGTCAGACTGTAGAAACTGTTCTCTGACCCAGCAACGAAGCAATTTAAGATATAGCTGGAGGGAGATAACCATGTTCAAGAAGGTCGACTCAGATGATCAAGAGGCCTGGTAACAGGAAGATGACACTGACAGACCATTCAACCAGCAAGAACCTGGTAGTCGCTAAACGCTAAGTGGATAGCCCAGGGGCCGACAGGCTAACTTACCCATGCTCTCTCTACGGTACACAGCTGACACGAATGCTGCAAGCCAATAATTTTCTGGGATGCACAAAGATTCCCACTGAATGGAAGAAGGTGACATACAGCCCATTCCAGCCCAGAGAACTGAGACAAGCCGAGGCTAACTTCCTCTCACGTATGAAGTAACACTGAGAAAGAAATACCCAACCGACCTAAGGGAAAGTAGTAGTCCACACCTCACATCTTTGCTTACACTGCAAACACCGCACAGGGCAACAAATACCGTTAGACACTTCAGCACAGTGGACAATAAACCAGCTCCCAGGTCTTCCTCGACCTGGAGAAGCCTTGAACTGGCAAAACCTGCATATTACAACTACGCTTCGCTAAAAGGCACAAAGAAGGTTGCTGGGTAATCCAGTAACTCACCCTTGTACAGAGAGAAGCTAATGAGTACGCTTTCAGGAGCAACCTCAAGCTACAGGGTCCATGAAACGAACCCCACATGAGGCATCTCAGTTCAATGCTGTTCAACGTCCTGATGGAAAACGAACAAACTTCCCTTCAGACAAACAGCCAAGTCTCTATGCCATGCAGACGACTCTTACAGCTTATAGTAAGAGGATCGCAGACTAGCTAATACGCACACGTGCACTCCAACTATAGAAGAGGAGTGCAACAGACTTGGACTCCAAGATAACCAGCCAAGTCGTTTACGGGCTGACCTGCAGACACACCAGACAGACGTTTCCATACAACACGCCGGTAGTCTGGACCAACGCCCACCAGTGTCTTGAATCTGGTTTGACCAGAACTCACCTCAAGCCGCAACCCTGAGTATCTCTAGGCAGACGGTTAGATATACATAAACAGTCGCCTACCAGCAAACTGCAGGAGCAAAACCTCTGGCGTGCTCAGTTTACTACACAGCCGCCATCAGATCAAGATTACAGTTCCAGCACCTATTGGACTGGAGAGAAGACCAAAGAAGGTTTAGAAGTCATCCAAAACACGTTTCCTAGACCATGCTCAGCACCCATGTGGGACCCTTGAATTTGCACCTGCAACAAACCGAGCACCACCCCTGGTGCATGAGCTACAGGTGACAGCTGGTCTCTCACACCTGCAAGAGCAGACAAGCCCACAGCCAAGCCAAGATTCGAATTGCGGGCTTCCACTTTCACTCACAGAGTGCGGGGCCACTGTCGCATTTGAAAAGCGAATATCCATAAAAGCAGAAACACTGGCCAAGAACAACCAAGACATTACTTAGACACGGGGAGCAGACTGTTCTCCTACCATGGAGCCACACTAAATTCACTGAATCTTCGGCGATAAAGCCAACCCAGAAGGAGGACCTCGTATTCCGTTTATGTTTTACCGGAGACACCTCGGCTGATGGTATCATACTACAGACGGGTTTCGGTGGGACGAAAACATCATGATCTACTGAGAATAATTAGGCACCCTAAAGGCCCCAACACGCTGCAACATTAAACACAATAAGTCCGCGTAACTGGCTACCTGACTGAAATCGGCTATGCAAGCGCTGCAACACAGTCAACCAAGAGACAACGTCCACATCATCACCCGATCCCGTGCAGCTACAGGAACGTCAAACCGATTGAAGTCGTCTACACTGGATTCCAGTCATGTAGGGATCGGAGAACGACGTGGCAGACGGCAGCCAAGGCAGCTACATCGCTCCAGTAGCTTACACATCCAAGTTCCAGCAAGTGCGCAAATAGATCAGCAAACACCCCAAAAGACTACCAAGTCTACATCGTGAGCTTCTACAAACTCCAACGCTGGTTCCCACCGCCAAAATGGTAATTTGCGGCCAAGCAAAGGGAACCACCTGCAGACAAGAAAACCTAAGACAAAATGCAAGCCAGCCTTCACCGACTACGACTAGGGGTGCTGCGTTCTGCGATGATCGAAATGACGTCATGGAATGCACCTACTGTCAGGAGCTTAAAAAAGAGCAACCCATCTGAACATCATCTCCTTGATTATGAGAGGTCACAATAAAGCCTGGAGACAGAACTCAACCCCAAGAAACACACACACAACAATCAGCGGCCACTTCAACCCGAAAGGCCCAGTATACAGACTACATTCACTACCTAATTCGGGTCATCACACGATACCCACCACCCGCTAGCTTTAGGTGCCACTCTCCCAGCAAGTGCGACTTTGCTCGGGGGCTACACCGCAGGCTGACCACGCCTGGCAATGTGCAAGCGCCCATCGATCGGGGGTCCACACTTGCAACCTGCAGTATCCTCCAACTTGCAGGGACCACCTCCAATCCTAATCCGGCTTGACGTCAACCACTAAACGGCTGCCTATAGGGTGAAGGCCCGTGTCGATTACGTCCATAATCTATACAGCACAACAACAACCGGCTGCCCGGCTGATTACTGGTCGCCGAGATGGGTCTGCATTTAAACAGACTGCCCAAAACCACTGGGAGGCAAGTTCCACGGAAGTATTTCAAGGCTCAAGGCAGCTCGCAAGTCCACCCCAGCCACCGGTAAAGCCAAGAAGCCCCATCGTTTACAGGCCTGGAACTGCTGCCCTCAGAGATCTGTCGCTACCAGAAGAGCACAAAGAGCTACTCACCAGAAGCTGCCTCCAGCGCCTGCGTGAGATCTCCCAGGATTTCCCAAGACCGACCCGGCCTTCCAGCCGCCAGGTCGCACCTCTGCAAGCTTCCGAGCTTACCCTGGTGGCCCTTTCGAGACACCAACCTGTGCAATTCCACGCCACGCCGCTACCATCATGCCCACACATCCAAATCTGCCAAGATTCAAGGAGAGCGGTTGTCCCTTCCCTTGGGAAAAAAAAAGCACAACAAACCCACCAGACATCTATAAACTCGGCCTCCTCAGCCAAAGAACTGTTCAAGATAACTTTTATCAACCGAAATACAGGTAGAGAGCTAACCTGTTACCCAAATCGCTCAAGTTGGTACAGTCGCAAGGCACCAATGTAGGGTCAATTCAAGGGTAAAAAAACAAGAGCTAGAAACTTTTGGTTACCCAAATCGCTCATCTAGAAAGAGTAACATTCGTGCAGGTACGTATAGTATCAATTGGAGGTGGTGGGTGCAAACAAGAGCTAGTGTAATGGCCCAGTCGGCAAGCAGCCGGTTGCCACTACAGGTCCGGTGTGGCTTCGCCCACGGGTTTGTGGGAGAGTGGCTAGACGCAGAAGCGGTAGTAGATGTTCATCAGTGCCGTCTCCTTGAGGTGGGGCGCAGCTATGGATGACGCATGCGGCACCCCGTGGCCAATGTAGGCCACTGAGGTGGAGGAATGTTCAGAGAGCAGCCCGCCTGCCTGCCAGGCCGCCTCAGATGATTATTTCGTCGCCGAGATGGGTCTCAGACTAAACAGATCGTCTGCAAAGTTCAATGGAGGCAAGGTTCACGAAGCAGCTTGCCACCAAGGTAGCTCAATCCGCCCCAGCCACCGGTAAGTTCATCGTTATGGTGCCCGAACCGTCGCCCTCGTGGTGACCGTCGCCAGAAGACGCTGCAGCTCATCAGAAGTTGCCCTCCAGCTTGGTGCGGAGATCGCCCGGTGATTTCAAAGATCATCTTGCGCTTCCAGTCACCTCGCCGTCATGGTCGCGAGGAAGCCTCTGAGGCTACCTGTGAGCCCGAGGACACCAAATTTGTGTGCCATTCGCCAAGGTTACCATCATGCCTGCTGGTCATCCAGTTGGGCTCCCCATGATTCTCTCAGGGGAAAAGAAAAGACAAACAAAACCCTACCAGACATCTATAGTTCTTCTCAGCCAAAGAACTGTTCTTGGAAGATACTACGACAATCGAAATATGGTGGTAGGAGATGTTAATTTTGGTTATAACATCAGAAATGAATGTATAGTAGGTCATCAATTCGGGAGGTGGGTGGGTGCAACAAACAAGAGCTAGTAACAAATAAATATATAAAGAATAAGTAAGTAAATAAATAAATAAAATAAAAGAAAATACAATAAAATACAATAAAATACAATAAATTGTTTACATGAAATAGGCGTGCTGCAAACATGAAATGAAGCCCAAACACACTCCATGTATGTCACTTTGCAGTGGGTGTAAAAGTACTCCACGCAGAATTTATTTATTTATTTATTATGTTTCGATTTAGTCCGGTTTCTACGCCAATAGAGAATGCAGATTATTATAATTTTTTTATTTTTTTATTTCCCTCTCAATATATCACTGTCGGTAACTGTCTCTTTAACATGTAACTGTGGCTCCGATGGAGCCGATTAAGTTGTAGTAGTGGGATGGCGTGTTTGTTGTGCACAAGTAACCTCTTACTTGGAAGAGGTGTACTTGGTGACAGCCTTGGTGCCCTCAGACACGGCATGCTTGGCCAGTTCACCGGGCAGCAAGAGTCAGACAGCTGTCTGGATTTCCCGACTTGTAATGGTGGAGCGTTTGTTGTAGTGCGCCAGGCGGGAAGCCTCGGCAGCGATGCGCTCGAAGATGTCGTTCACGAAAGAGTTCATGATGGACATAGCTTTGGAGGAGACTCCTGTGTCGGGGTGCACTTGCTTCAGTACCTTGTAGATGTAGATGCTGTAGCTTTCCTTCCTCCTGCGCTTCTTCTTCTTGTCACCCTTGGCAATGGCCTTCTGGGCCTTTCCAGCCTTCTTGGCAGCCTTTCCGGAAGTTTTGGGAGGCATGGCGGCACAGTTACTCGTGGCGCGGAGCGAGAGAATTGAAAACTGGCCCGACTAACTTTTCCTTATATACCGAGCGGGCGGCTCAGGATCAGACTGGCTGCAGCTACGGCTCTCTTACATTGGTTGGGTCCGCGAGACGGCCACCTGGCCTGATCCTGAGCTTGGTATAAAAGACCAAGGTGGCGGGCGGAAATTTAACTCCTATCACGAAAAGCAGCAGCAGCAACATGTCAGGACGCGGCAAGGGAGGCAAGGTGAAGGGCAAGTCAAAGTCCCGTTCTAGCAGGGCCGGACTCCAGTTCCCCGTGGGTAGGATCCACCGTCTCTTGCGTAAAGGCAACTATGCTGAGCGTGTTGGTGCAGGTGCCCCTGTGTACCTTGCGGCCGTCATGGAGTACCTGGCAGCAGAAGTGCTCGAGCTGGCCGGTAACGCCGCCCGCGACAACAAGAAGACCCGCATTATCCCGCGTCATCTTCAGCTTGCCATTCGCAATGACGAGGAGCTGAACAAGCTCCTATCTGGAGTCACCATTGCCCAAGGGGGTGTCCTTCCTAACATCCAAGCTGTGCTCCTCCCCAAGAAGACAGAGAAGAAATAAGAACCCAAGGTTCGTTCACACAAGACAACCTAACCAAACAGGCTCCTTTCGGAGCCACAGGATATCACTTAAAGAGAGAAATATACGACATCAACGTTTTGCAGGATAACACTCTGTGCAAATTGAGTGAAATTGATTTTGAATGGTGTAGATGTGAAGGGCACGTGCCTGGGGACTTAAACGGACTTACGAT
>NW_024712718.1:0-12300 GCF_018991925.1 Homarus americanus
TCATGTGAGGTAGTGATGATGTGAGGTAGTGATGATGGGAGGTAGTGATGATGGGAGGTAGAAGTAATGGGAGGCAGTCTGTGTGTGTGTGTGTGTGTTTGTTTGCGTGTATGTTTGTCCACACGAGAATCTCGGAAACTACTTTATCGATCTGTAGTGATGATGGATGGTGTTATATGTAGTGATGATGACGGATGGTGTTATATGTAGTGATGATGGATGATGTTATATGTAGTGATGATGGATGTTGTTATATGTAGTGATGATGGGTGGTGTTATATGTAGTGATGATGGATGATGTTATATGTAGAGATGATGGATGTTGTTATATGTAGTGATGATGGGTGGTGTTATATGTAGTGATGATGGATGGTGTTTTATGTAGTGTTGATGGGTGGTGTTATATGTAGTCATGATGGATGATGTTTTATGTAGTGATGATGGGTGGTGTTATATGTAGTGATGATGGATGATGTTATATGTAGTGGTGATGGGTGGTGTTATATGTAGTGATGATGGATGTTGTTATATGTAGTGATGGTGGATGATGTTATATGTAGTGATGATTGGTGGTGTTATATGTAGTGATGATGGATGATGTTTTATGTAGTGATGATGGGTGGTGTTATATGTAGTGATGATGGGTGGTGTTAATGTAGTGATGATGGATGGTGTTATATGTAGTGATGATGGATGGTGTTACATGTAGTGATGATGGATGGTGTTATATGTAGTGATGATGGATGATGTTATATGTAGTGATGATTAGACAATAAAATAATAACAGTTTAATGCTAACAAAATATACTTTACTGTACCGTTGTAGTGAAAAACATGGTGGAACTTACATACACCGTTAATGAACTATTGATGGAAGAAGAAGTTTTGGGGACTGAACAGTGAGACAATGTGGAGCCTCCCGGAGAGTGGCGTTCTACCATGGCCTAGCGGATGAGCCGCCCGGAGCGAACAGTGGACAGTCGGTTACAGGAAACAAATCAGGAAAATGAATCCCATCTTAATGCTAACAGAAAGCGAACAGCGGACAGTCGATCACAGGAAACAGACCAGGAAAGGGAATCCCGTCTTGAAGCTCACAGATAGCAAACACCAGAGAGGCCTTCTCTAGAAAATGATCAAGTGCATGAAATTCGTTTGAATGCTAATAGACAGAGAGCTGCGGGATCCAGAATTCTAAGAAAGAATACACAGTGGCATCCACTTGCAAGAGCAGTATTTGACTATGACAATGAGATAGAATATGAAAAGTATCCCTCTGTTGCCATTGGCAACATGGATAAGAAATGTGAACACTGCGGTGCAAAGAAGTATAAAGGAGAATCTGCTGGACTGTGCTGCTCTCATGGGAAAGTACGACTGCCAAATTTGGAAAAACCACCACAACCATTGAAGACTCTCATGCTGGGAACAACACCAGAGTCCAAACACTTATTGGAAAATATACTGAAGTGCAATTCATGCTTCCAGATGACATCCTTTGAAGCTACCAGAGAAGTTCGTGAGCACGGATACATACCAACATTGAAAGTCCAGGGTCAAGTCTATCACAAAGCAGGATCCCTCTTACCACTGGAAGCTGAGCAGGCAAAGTTCCTCCAAATCTACTTCATGGGAGATCATGAAAAGCTGACTACTATCAGGTGTGGCAATATTCAAGGTGTCAGACATGACATTGTCCTATCTATCCAAGAAATGCTGCATGAGCGCAACACGTATGTACAGTCATTTAAAATGCCCTGGAAAACATGCCTTCTGACGAGTACAAAGTCAGGATCAAAGCAGACACGACCCCTAAGGGAGAACATGAAAGAACATTCAATGCTCCTGTAGTTGATGAAGTAGCCATCCTGATTGTCGGTCAAGAGTTTGAGAAACGAGACATCATACTCAAAATGAGAGGCGAGTCGCTCACAAGAAGAACATGATGCCACATGTACTGGAAGCAACAATACTGACAGGAAAAGTTAAAGGAGAGGACTTTTTATACCAAAGATACCTCTCATCACCACTGACCTGCCATTTGCATTCAAGCGACTTCAGTTCCCGGTTAAAGTGAGCTTTGCCATGACCATCTACAAAAGCCAGGGACAGTCACTAAAGATGGTTGGCCTAAACCTGGTGTTTCCTTGCTTCTCTCATGGACAGTTCTGTGTTGGATGCTCCAGAGTGGGAACTGGCAAAAATCTGTACATACTTGCTGCTAATGGCAAAACCAAAAATGTGGTGTGTGTACCTTAATGCACTACAGTGAGACACTGTGGAGCCTCCCGGAAGGTAGCGTCCTGCCGTGGCCTAGCGAAAGAGTGACCGACATATAAACACTTCCGAGACAACGATAACTTATGACTTTTTTTGTTTGTCCTTTCAGAACAGAGTTCACTCCTGGGATTATCTCTCATAAACGAAGCATCACCAAGCACAAGCACCACACACCTGTATGGGTCTTCAGTATCGTCAACCAGAAACTGTCTACATGATAATAGTCCAGACAAATTCTTCCTTTTACTTTAACCCGGAAATAAACATCATCGACAGGTTTATTATAAATAATTATGACGACAGTAAGTTTTCAAGGTTCAAGTGTCCTTATTTCCTGCCAATGGTTCCAGGAAAACCTTAAAACTTACAATTAATAAATAATTAAAGATTTTTGTTTCTTGTATCTATATATATAAAACAAAGAAGTATGTATGTTTGTTTGTGTGTTTGTGTGTCCGCACGAGAATCTCGGAACTACTATACCGATCTGTAGTGATGATGGATGGTGTTATATGTAGTGATGGTGGATGGTGTTATATGTAGTGATGATGGATGATGTTATATGTACTGATGATGGATGTTATATGTAGTGATGATGGATGATGTTATATTTAGTGATGATGGGTGGTGTTATATGTAGTGATGATGGGTGGTGTTATATGTAGTGATGATCTATCTTCTATTGATATAAAACAAAGAAGTATGTCTGTTTGTTTGTGTGTGTGTGTGTGTTTGCTTGTGTGTCCGCACGAGAATCTCGGAAACTACTCTACCGATGTGTAGTGATGATGGATGGTGTTATATGTAGTGATGATGGATGATGGTATATGTACAATAAGTGTTTACATAACATGGTAGATATTACTGAGCCTTCATCAGGGGTTGGTGCCTCCCTCCAGGTTCCCAGAGGTACAACTATTGGTGACATTTTCATATTCGATGGCAGCAGTTGAGTTAGATTCATTGGTTGGGAGGTACAGACAGAGTGTAAGTAGCTGTGGAAGTTTCGCGCTCCCTGATGTCGCCCAAATTGTCATAATTGAAGGTAACTGACTTGGCAACGGTAGTGCGTACGTTGGTCTTCTTAAGGATAGAGGCGGTTTGTTGGTCGGCAACATTGGATAGAACTATGAACTCAGCAGCTTGGCGGTCAAGGTTGTTCAAGGTACCATGGGCACTGTAGTAGTTAACTTCCAGCTTGTTAGTTGATTTTCGGCTGCTGCCAATGCTTTCACCATCAAATCGTCCAACAGCCTTATCACAGGAGGCTTCGTCAAAGTATCGGATGTATGCGAAGCCATAGTGTTCATTTTTGTTGTCTTTTGCGGGCATCACAAATAGGTCGATCTGTCCACATTCCTCAAACGATGGTCGAATCTGCTTAGGGGCCACACCAGGGTAGATGTTTGTTGCAACCACCACGAAGTTGGTGTCGAAGTCTACAACGAAATCCTTGTAGGAAGTCATTGTGTCATACATACATACCATATTCTCCTCAAAAGTCTGAGGACCTCAAGTTAAAATTTGGGCACAAAAGTAGATTAATATTGTAATGAGGTTGGAATATTTGTATTATGTAGTAATTATAACAAAATATAGTAAAGAGGGGAGATAGTGTGAAGATGTGCGAGGTGTGTTAAGGAGGATGGAAGGTAGTGAGGGGTGGGAGGTAGTGAGCGGGAGGGGATAGTAAAGATAAGGTGGTGGGAGGGGTGGGGTAGGGAGGGTGGGAGGTAGGAGGGGTGGGGAGGTAGGAGGGGAGGTAGTGAGTGGGAGGGAGAAAGAGGGGCAGGAGGTGGGGCAGGAGGCGCTGGGGTAGTGAGGGTGGGGGTAGCAAGAGGGAGGTAGTGAGGGGGTGGGAGGTGGTGATGATGGGTGTAGTGATGATGGGAGGTAGGTGAGCGATGGGAGGTAGTAGAAGGGAGGTAGTGATAATGGTGCAGGACAGGAGGTAGCAGCAATGGGAGGTAGGATAATGGCAGTGATGATGGGAGGGAAAATGGGAAGGTAGTGATGAGGGAGATAGTGATGATGGATGTAGTGATGATGAGTGAGGAGGATGGAGTAGCAGAACAGGAGGTAGTGATAATGCAGGATGAGGGGGAGGTAGTGATGATGGGGGCAAGTGATAATGGTAAAGATGATAGGAGGTAGTGATGATGGGAGGTAGTGATGATGGGAGGTAGTGATGATGGGAGGTAGTGATAATGGCAGATAGTGATGATGGGAGGTAGTGATGATGGGAAGCAGTGATGATGGGAGGTAGTGATGATGGGAGGTAGTGATGATGGGACGTAGTGATGTGGAGGCAGGACTGCAAAGAGGTAGTGATGAGGGAGGTAGGGAGCAATGGGATGTAGGATGATGGAGTGTAGTGATAATGGTGGCAGTGATGATGTGGAGGTAGAGGGATAATGGCAGGAAAGTGATGATGTGGAGGTAGGGAGAATGGGAGGTAGTGATGATGGAGGTAGATGATGTGGGAGGTAGTGATGATGGGAGGTAGTGATAATGTGAGGTAGTGATGATGGGAGGTAGTGATAATGTGAGGTAGTGATAATGTGAGGTAGTGATAATGTGAGGTAGTGATGATGGGAGGTAGTAGTAATGGGAGGTAGTGATGATGGGAGGTAGTAGTAATGGGAGGTAGTGATGATGGGAGGTAGTGATGATGGGAGGTAGGGATGATGTAAGGTAGTGATGATGGGAGGTAGTGATGATGGGAGGTAGTAGTAATGGGAGGTAGTGATGATGGGAGGTAGTAGTAATGGGAGGTAGTGATGATGGGAGGTAGTAGTAATGGGAGGTAGTGATCATGTGAGGTAGTGATCATGTGAGGTAGTGATGATGGGAGGTAGTGATGATGGGAGGTAGAAGTAATGGGAGGCAGTCTGTGTGTGTGTGTGTGTGTGTTTGTTTGCGTGTATGTTTGTCCACACGAGAATCTCGGAAACTACTTTACCGATCTGTAGTGATGATGGATGGTGTTATATGTAGTGATGATGACGGATGGTGTTATATGTAGTGATGATGGATGATGTTATATGTAGTGATGATGGATGTTGTTATATGTAGTGATGATGGGTGGTGTTATATGTAGTGATGATGGATGATGTTATATGTAGAGATGATGGATGTTGTTATATGTAGTGATGATGGGTGGTGTTATATGTAGTGGTGATGGATGGTGTTTTATGTAGTGTTGATGGGTGGTGTTATATGTAGTCATGATGGATGATGTTATATGTAGTGATGATTGGTGGTGTTATATGTAGTGATGATGGATGATGTTATATGTAGTGGTGATGGGTGGTGTTATATGTAGTGATGATGGATGTTGTTATATGTAGTGATGATGGATGATGTTATATGTAGTGATGATGGGTGGTGTTATGTGTAGTGATGATGGGTGGTGTTATATGTAGTGATGATGGATGATGTTATATGTAGTGATGATGGGTGGTGTTAACGTAGTGATGATGGATGGTGTTATATGTAGTGATGATGGGTGGTGTTATATGTAGTGATGATGGATGTTGTTATATGTAGTGATGATGGATGATGTTATATGTAGTGATGATGGGTGGTGTCATATGTAGTGATGATGGATGATGTTATATGTAGTGATGATGGGTGGTGTTATATGTAGTGATGATGGGTGGTGTTAATGTAGTGATGATGGATGGTGTTATATGTAGTGATGATGGATGGTGTTACATGTAGTGATGATGGATGGTGTTATATGTAGTGATGATGGATGATGTTATATGTAGTGATGATTAGACAATAAAATAATAACAGTTTAATGCTAACAAAATATACTTTGCTGTACCGTTGTAGTGAAAACATGGTGGAACTTACATATACCGTTAATGAACTATTGATGGAAGAAGAAGTTTTGGGGACTGAACAGTGAGACAATGTGGAGCCTCCCGGAGAGTGGCGTTCTACCATGGCCTAGCGGATGAGCTGCCCGGAGCGAACAGTGGACAGTCGGTTACAGGAAACAAATCAGGAAAATGAATCCCATCTTAATGCTAACAGAAAGCGAACAGCGGACAGTCGGTCACAGGAAACAGACCAGGAAAGGGAATCCCGTCTTGAAGCTCACAGATAGCAAACACCAGAGAGGCCTTCTCTAGAAAATGATCAAGTGCATGAAATTCGTTTGAATGCTAATAGACAGAGAGCTGCGGGATCCAGAATTCTAAGAAAGAATACACAGTGGCATACACTTGCAAGAGCAGTATTTGACTATGACAATGAGATAGAATATGAAAAGTATCCCTCTGTTGCCATTGGCAACATGGATAAGAAATGTGAACACTGCGGTGCAAAGAAGTATAAAGGAGAATCTGCTGGACTGTGCTGCTCTCATGGGAAAGTACGACTGCCAAATTTGGAAAAACCACCACAACCATTGAAGACTCTCATGCTTTGAACAACACCAGAGTCAAAACACTTATTGGAAAATATACTGAAGTGCAATTCATGCTTCCAGATGACATCCTTTGAAGCTACCAGAGAAGTTCGTGAGCACGGATACATACCAACATTGAAAGTCCAGGGTCAAGTCTATCACAAAGCAGGATCCCTCTTACCACTGGAAGCTGAGCAGGCAAAGTTCCTCCAAATCTACTTCATGGGAGATCATGAAAAGCTGACTACTATCAGGTGTGGCAATATTCAAGGTGTCAGACATGACATTGTCCTATCTATCCAAGATATGCCCTGGAAAACATGCCTTCTGACGAGTACAAAGTCAGGATCAAAGCAGACACGACCCCTAAGGGAGAACATGAAAGAACATTCAATGCTCCTGTAGTTGATGAAGTAGCCATCCTGATTGTCGGTCAAGAGTTTGAGAAACGAGACATCATACTCAAAATGAGAGGCGAGTCGCTCACAAGAAGAACATGATGCCACATGTACTGGAAGCAACAATACTGACAGGAAAAGCTAAAGGAGAGGACTTTTTATACCAAAGATACCTCTCATCACCACTGACCTGCCATTTGCATTCAAGCGACTTCAGTTTCCGGTTAAAGTGAGCTTTGCCATGACCATCTACAAAAGCCAGGGACAGTCACTAAAGATGGTTGGCCTAAACCTGGTGTTTCCTTGCTTCTCTCATGGACAGTTCTGTGTTGGATGCTCCAGAGTGGGAACTGGCAAAAATCTGTACATACTTGCTGCTAATGGCAAAACCAAAAATGTGGTGTACCTTAATGCACTACAGTGAGACACTGTGGAGCCTCCCGGAAGGTGGCGTCCTACCGTGGCCTAGCGAAAGAGTGACCGACATATAAACACTTCCGAGACAACGATAACTAATGACTTTTTTTGTTTGTCCTTTCAGAACAAAGTTCACTCCTGGGATTATCTCTCATAAACGAAGCATCACCAAGCACAAGCACCACACACCTGTATAGGCCTTCAGTATCGTCAACCAGCAACTGTCTACATGATAATAGTCCAGACAAAACCTTCCTTTTACTTTAACCCGGAAATAAACATCGACAGGTTTATTATAAATAATTATGACGACAGTAAGTTTTCAAGGTTCAAGTGTCCTTATTTCCTGCCAATGGTTCCAGGAAACCTTAAAACTTACAATTAATAAATAATTAAAGATTTTTGTTTCTTGTATCTATATATATAAAACAAAGAAGTATGTATGTTTGTTTGTGTGTTTGTGTGTCCGCACGAGAATCTCGGAAACTACTATACCGATCTGTAGTGATGATGGATGGTGTTATATGTAGTGATGATGGATGGTGTTATATGTAGTGATGATGGATGATGTTATATGTACTGATGATGGATGTTATATGTAGTGATGATGGATGATGTTATATGTAGTGATGATGGGTGGTGTTATATGTAGTGATGATGGGTGGTGTTATATGTAGTGATGATCTATCTTCTATTGATATAAAACAAAGAAGTATGTCTGTTTGTTTGTGTGTGTGTGTGTGTGTGTTTGCTTGTGTGTCCGCACGAGAATCTCGGAAACTACTCTACTGATGTGTAGTGATGATGGATGGTGTTATATGTAGTGATGATGGATGATGTTATATGTACTATAAGTGTTTACATAACATGGTAGATATTACTGAGCCTTCATCAGGGGTTGGTTCCTCCCTCCAGGTTCCCAGAGGTACAACTATTGGTGACATTTTCATATTCGATGGCAGCAGTTGAGTTAGATTCATTGGTTGGGAGGTACAGACAGAGTGTAAGTAGCTGTGGAAGTTTCGCGCTCCCTGATGTCGCCCAAATTGTCATAATTGAAGGTAACTGACTTGGCAACGGTAGTGCGTACGTTGGTCTTCTTAAGGATAGAGGCGGGTTGTTGGTCGGCAACATTGGATAGAACTATGAACTCAGCAGCTTGGCGGTCAAGGTTGTTCAAGGTACCATGGGCACTGTAGTAGTTAACTTCCAGCTTGTTAGTTGATTTTCGGCTGCGCCAATGCTTTCACCATCCAATCGTCCAACAGCCTTATCACAGGAGGCTTCGTCAAAGTATCGGATGTATGCGAAGCCATAGTGTTCATTTTTGTTGTCTTTTGCGGGCATCACAAATAGGTCGATCTGTCCACATTCCTCAAACAATGGTCGAATCTGCTTAGGGGCCACACCAGGGTAGATGTTTGTTGCAACCACCACGAAGCTGGTGTCGAAGTCTACAACGAAATCCTTGTAGAAGGTCATTGTGTCATACATACATACCAGATTCTCCTCAAAAGTCTGAGGACCTCAACTTAAAATTTGGGCACAAAAGTAGATTAATAGTTTAATGAGGTTGGAATATTTGTATTATGTAGTAATTATAACAAAAATATAGTGACGAGGGAAGATAGTGTGAAGAAGTGCAAGGTGGGTTAATGATGGAAGGTAGTGAGGGGTGGGAGGTAGTGAGCGGGAGGGGATAGTAAAGATAAGGGGTAGTGAGGGGTAGGGGGTAGTGAGGCGCTGGGGTAGTGAGGGGTGGGGGTAGTGAAGAGTGGGAGGTAGTGAGGGGTGGGAGGTAGTGATGATGTAAGGTAGTGATGATGGGAGGTAGTGATGATGGGAGGTAGTAGTAATGGGAGGTAGTGATAATGGCAGGTAGTGATGATGGGAGGTAGTAGTAATGGGAGGTAGTGATGATGGGAGGTAGTGATGATGGGAGGTAGTAGTAATGGGAGGTAGTGATGATGTGTGGTAGTGATGATGGGAGGTAGTGATGATGGGAGGTAGCAGTAATGGGAGGTAGTGATAATGGCAGGTAGTGATGATGGGAGGTAGTGATGATGTGGAGGTAGCAGTAATGGGAGTGTAGTGATAATGGTAGTGATGATGGGAGGTAGTGATGATGGGAGGTAGTGATAATGGCAGATAGTGATGATGAGAGGTAGTGATGATGGGAAGCAGTGATGATGGGAGGTAGTGATGATGGGAGGTAGTGATGATGGGACGTAGTGATGTGAGGTAGTGATCATGTGAGGTAGTGATAATGGGAGGTAGGAGTAATGGGAGGTAGTGATGATGGGAGGTAGTGATAATGGCAGGTAGTGATGATGTGAGGTAGTGATAATGGCAGGTAGTGATGATGTGAGGTAGGAGTAATGGGAGGTAGTGATGATGGGAGGTAGTGATGATGGGAGGTAGTGATAATGGCAGGTAGTGATGATGTGAGGTAGTGATGATGGGAGGTAGTGATGATGGGAGGTAGTGATGATGGGAGGTAGTGATGATGGGAGGTAGTGATGATGGGAGGTAGTAGCAATGGGAGGTAGTGATAATGGCAGGTAGTGATGATGGGAGGTAGTGATAATGGGAGGTAGTGATGATGGGAGGTAGGGATGATGGGAGGTAGTGATGATGGGAGGTAGTGATGATGGGAGGTAGTAGTAATGGGAGGTAGTGATGATGGGAGGTAGTAGTAATGGGAGGTAGTGATGATGGGATGTAGTAGTAATGGGAGGTAGTGATCATGTGAGGTAGTGATGATGTGAGGTAGTGATGATGGGAGGTAGTGATGATGGGAGGTAGAAGTAATGGGAGGCAGTCTGTGTGTGTGTGTGTGTGTGTGTGTGTTTGTTTGCGTGTATGTTTGTCCACACGAGAATCTCGGAAACTACTTTACCGATCTGTAGTGATGATGGATGGTGTTATATGTAGTGATGATGACGGATGGTGTTATATGTAGTGATGATGGATGATGTTATATGTAGAGATGATGGATGTTGTTATATGTAGTGATGATGGGTGGTGTTATATGTAGTGATGATGGATGGTGTTTTATGTAGTGTTGATGGGTGGTGTTATATGTAGTCATGATGGATGATGTTATATGTAGTGATGATGGGCGGTGTTATATGTAGTGATGATGGATGATGTTATATGTAGTGGTGATGGGTGGTGTTATATGTAGTGATGATGGATGTTGTTATATGTAGTGATGATGGATGATGTTATATGTAGTGATGATGGGTGGTGTCATATGTAGTGATGATGGATGATGTTATATGTAGTGATGATGGGTGGTGTTATATGTAGTGATGATGGGTGGTGTTAATGTAGTGATGATGGATGGTGTTATATGTAGTGATGATGGATGGTGTTACATGTAGTGATGATGGATGGTGTTATATGTAGTGATGATGGATGATGTTATATGTAGTGATGATTAGACAATAAAATAATAACAGTTTAATGCTAACAAAATATACTTTGCTGTACCGTTGTAGTGAAAACATGGTGGAACTTACATATACCGTTAATGAACTATTGATGGAAGAAGAAGTTTTGGGGACTGAACAGTGAGACAATGTGGAGCCTCCCGGAGAGTGGCGTTCTACCATGGCCTAGCGGATGAGCTGCCCGGAGCGAACAGTGGACAGTCGGTTACAGGAAACAAATCAGGAAAATGAATCCCATCTTAATGCTAACAGAAAGCGAACAGCGGACAGTCGGTCACAGGAAACAGACCAGGAAAGGGAATCCCGTCTTGAAGCTCACAGATAGCAAACACCAGAGAGGCCTTCTCTAGAAAATGATCAAGTGCATGAAATTCGTTTGAATGCTAATAGACAGAGAGCTGCGGGATCCAGAATTCTAAGAAAGAATACACAGTGGCATACACTTGCAAGAGCAGTATTTGACTATGACAATGAGATAGAATATGAAAAGTATCCCTCTGTTGCCATTGGCAACATGGATAAGAAATGTGAACACTGCGGTGCAAAGAAGTATAAAGGAGAATCTGCTGGACTGTGCTGCTCTCATGGGAAAGTACGACTGCCAAATTTGGAAAAACCACCACAACCATTGAAGACTCTCATGCTTTGAACAACACCAGAGTCAAAACACTTATTGGAAAATATACTGAAGTGCAATTCATGCTTCCAGATGACATCCTTTGAAGCTACCAGAGAAGTTCGTGAGCACGGATACATACCAACATTGAAAGTCCAGGGTCAAGTCGATCACAAAGCAGGATCCCTCTTACCACTGGAAGCTGAGCAGGCAAAGTTCCTCCAAATCTACTTCATGGGAGATCATGAAAAGCTGACTACTATCAGGTGTGGCAATATTCAAGGTGTCAGACATGACATTGTCCTATCTATCCAAGAAATGCTGCATGAGCGCAACACGTATGTACAGTCATTTAAAAATGCCCTGGAAAACATGCCTTCTGACGAGTACAAAGTCAGGATCAAAGCAGACACGACCCCTAAGGGAGAACATGAAAGAACATTCAATGCTCCTGTAGTTGATGAAGTAGCCATCCTGATTGTCGGTCAAGAGTTTGAGAAACGAGACATCATACTCAAAATGAGAGAAGAGTCGCTCACAAGAAGAACATGATGCCACATGTACTGGAAGCTACAATACTGACAGGAAAAGCTAAAGGAGAGGACGTTTTTATACCAAGGATACCTCTCATCACCACTGACCTGCCATTTGAGTTCAAGCGACTTCAGTTCCCGGTTAAAGTGAGCTTTGCCATGACCATCTACAAAAGCCAGG
>NW_024712719.1:0-12788 GCF_018991925.1 Homarus americanus
TTTTTTGCTAGTGGCTGTAATTTGATGACGTTAACACTTATTCCACCAATCACAGTTAACTAAGAGATTACTGGAAGAATGCAATATATATGACACCACTATCCATTGTTTTGGGGCGCCGCCTCCTCTAGGAGTACCCATTGTGAACCACAGGTCTTGGCAGGGTCCCTGGGTGCAGTGGCGCTCCATAAAGAGGCCTCGGGGGATCCACCGCCTCTGGAAGGGCCCCTGAAGGCGCCACCGCCGCTGGCAGGGCCTCTCGCAGGGCCTCTGGGAACACCACGGTCCCTAGGAACGTACCTGGAGACGCCCCTGCCTTTGGAAAAATCCCGGGGGTCACCGCTGTCCCTGTGAGGGCCCCTCGGGTCGCCAGCGCCCCTAGCAGGGCCCATGGGAGCGCCGCCGTGTCTGTGAGGGTCCCTAGGAGCGTTGCCGCCCCTGAGAGGCCCATGGAAACTCGGCAGTTTCTGGAGGAGCCCCTGAGAACGTCGTCTTCCCCGAGAAAGCCCCTAGGATTGTCGTTGTCCCTAAGAGGGTCCCTGATGGATCCAGCGCCCCTGGTGGATCAGGCGCCCCTGAGAGGTCCCCTGGGAGCACCGCCGACCCTGAGAGGGCCCTGGGAGCGCCTTCATACCTGGCATGTCCAAGTGACCCTCACAGGGATAACTTCGATCCCAGGGTCCCTTACAGGGACGAAAGCGCCTTCAGGGGTGTTCCCAGGGACGGCGACGTCCCTAGGGTCTCTACCATAGCGGTGGCACCTTCAGGGGCCCTTCAGAGGTGGTGTCTCCCCCAGGATACCTCTTTGGGGCGCCACTGCCCAAAATTACCCTGCCAGGGGCTGCAGCGCCCCTATGGGCCCTCCTATGACCCAGCGGCGCTGCTATGAGCTGCGAGTGGCAGTCGGGTGCCTTTCCAGGGGAGCGACAGGGGTCTCTGCCATTGGCGACGGCGCCCCAGGGGGCCCTTCCACCGGCGGCATCGCCGCAAAAACTCGTGGTTTGCGTACATTTTGCATTAGTCCGTGAAATCGCCTTGCTGGCGTTGGTGGAGCAAAATGCAACATCATCCACGGCCAATAGGAGAACAGAGCAATCATTCAGCACAGCACCCAAACTTATGCTTTGCTATTGGATATTTATTCTCGTTTCACTATTTAAATTCTGGGAGATATGACGTTAAATAAATACACCGCCCATCGCATTTTCGGTATTATCGCAACCTGAACAATGAAAAGGAGAACAAATATCCAACAGCAAAACATAAGTTGGGGTGTTGTGCTAATTGATTGCTCTGTTTTCCTCTTGGCTGTAATTTGATGTTACCTCTTGTTCCACCAATCACAGTTAAGTAAGAGATTACTTGAAGAATGGAATGTCTATGACACCACTATCCATTGTTTGGGCTGCCTAAAGTACCCATTGCAGGTCTTCCTTGCAGCAGGTCCCTGGGTGGTAACCCCCATAAGAAGACCTCGGGGATCCACCGCCTCCTGGAAGGGCCCTGAAGCGCCACCCGCCATGGCAGGAGAACCTCTGGGAGGAGCCTCTGGGAACACCGGTCCCTAGGAACGTACCTGGAACGCCCTGCCTTTGGAGGGAAACTTCCGGGGTCACCACTGTCCCTATTAGCAGGGCCCCTCGGTCATGGCTTTCTTGAGGGCCCATGGGAGCGCCGCCGTGTCTGTGAGGGTCCCTAGGAGCGTTGCCGCCCCTGAGAGGCTCATGGAAACTCGGCAGTTTCTGGAGGAGCCCCTGAGAACGTCGTCTTCCCTGAGAAAGCCCCTAGGATTGTCGTTATCCCTAAGAGGGTCCCTGGTGGATCCAGCGCCCCTGGTAGATCAGGCG
Organism: Homarus americanus; assembly: GCF_018991925.1. Taxonomy (NCBI): domain Eukaryota; kingdom Metazoa; phylum Arthropoda; class Malacostraca; order Decapoda; family Nephropidae; genus Homarus; species Homarus americanus. Next base: position 1,848 of record NW_024712719.1, read on the forward strand.
CCCCTGAGAGGTCCCCTGGGGGCACCGCCGACCCTGAGAGGGCCCTGGGGGCGCCTTAGTGACTGGCATTGCCAAGTGACCATCACAGGGATAACGTCGATCCCAGGGTCCCTTACAGGGACGGAAGCGCCTTCAGGGGTGTTCCCAGGGGCGGCGATGTCCCCAGGGGCTCTCCCACAGCGGTGGCACCTTCAGGGGCCCTTAAGAGGTGGTGTCTCCCCCAGGATACCTCTTTGGGGCGCCACTGCCCACAATTACCCTACCAGGGGCTGCAGTGCCTTTATGGGCCCTCCTAGGGCCTGTGGCGCTGCTATGGGCACTGCTAGTGGCAGTGGGTGCCTTCCAGGGGCGGCAGGGTCTCTGCCAGGGGCGACCCAGCGCCCCCAGTTGCTGCAGCAGCATCGTCCCCAAACTTCGTAGTTTTGTGCTATATCTTGCATTAGATCCAGGAATCACTTTGCTTAACTGTGATTTGGTGGGCAAAATGTAACATCATCAAATTACAGCCAATAGAGAACAAGAGCAATCAGTCAGCACAACTTACTAACTTATGCGTTGCTGCGGCGGATATTTAATTTTCGCTTCACACTATTTGGAATTCCACAGAATGTGGCGTTAAATAAATACACCGCCCATCGCATTTTCAGTATTATCGCAACCTGAAAAATGAAAAGGAAAATAAATATCCAACAGCAAAACATAAGTTGGGGTGTTGTGCTAATTGATTGCTCTTTTTTGCTAGTGGCTGTAATTTGATGACGTTAACACTTATTCCACCAATCACAGTTAACTAAGAGATTACTGGAAGAATACAATATATATGACACCACTATCCATTGTTTTGGGGCGCCGCCTCCCCTAGGAGTACCCATTGTGAACCACAGGTCTTGGCAGGGTCCCTGGGTGCAGTGGCGCCCCATAAAGAGGCCTCGGGGGATCCACCACCTCTGGAAGGGCCCCTGAAGGCGCCACCGCCGCTGGCAGGGCCTCTGGGAGGGCCTCTGGGAACACCACGGTCCCTAGGAACGTACCTGGAGACGCCCCTGCCTTTGGAAAAACTCCGGGGGTCACCACTGTCCCTGTGAGGGCCCCTCGGGTCGCCAGCGCCCCTAGCAGGGCCCATGGGAGCGCCGCCGTGTCTGTGAGGGTCCCTAGGAGCGTTGCCGCCCCTGAGAGGCCCATGGAAACTCGGCAGTTTCTGGAGGAGCCCCTGAGAACGTCGTCTTCCCCGAGAAAGCCCCTAGGATTGTCGTTGTCCCTAAGAGGGTTCCTGATGGATCCAGCGCCCCTGGTGGATCAGGGGCCCCTGAGAGGTCCCCTGGGAGCACCGCCGACCCTGAGAGGGCCCTGGGAGCGCCTTCATGCCTGGCATGGCCAAGTGACCCTCACAGGGATAACGTCGATCCCAGGGTCCCTTACAGGGACGAAAGCGCCTTCAGGGGTGTTCCCAGGGACAGCGACGTCCCTAGGGTCTCACCCACAGCGTGGCACCTTCAGGGCCCTTCAGAGGTGGTGTCTCCCCCAGGATACCTCTTTGGGGCGCCACTGCCCAAAATTACCCTGCCAGGGGCTGCAGCGCCCCTATGGGCCCTCCTATGGCCGGCGGCGCTGCTATGGGCCCTGCTAGTGGCAGTGGGTGCCTTTCCAGGGGCGGCAGGGTCTCTGCCAGGGGCGACGGCGCCCCCAGGGGCCCTTCCACAGGCGGCATCGTCCCAAAAACTTCATAGTTTTGTACTATATCTTGCATTCGTCCAGGAATCACTTTACTTAACTGTGATTGGTGGAGCAAAATGTAACGTCATCAAATTACAGCCAATAGGAGAACAGAGCAATCAGTCAGCACAACACCCCAACTTATGCGTTGCTGTTGGATATTTAATTTTTCGCTTCACTATTTAAATTCTGGGAGATATGACGTTAAATAAATACACCGCCCATCGCATTTTCAGTATTATCGCAACCTGAAAAATGAAAAGGAAAATAAATATCCAACAGCAAAACATAAGTTGGGGTGTTGTGCTAATTGATTGCTCTTTTTTGCTAGTGGCTGTAATTTGATGACGTTAACACTTATTCCACCAATCAAAGTTAACTAAGAGATTACTGGAAGAATGCAATATATATGACACCACTATCCATTGTTTTGGGGAGCCGCCTCCCCTAGGAGTACCCATTGTGAACCACAGGTCTTGGCAGGGTCCCTGGGTGCAGTGGCGCCCCATAAAGAGGCCTCGGGGGATCCACCGCCTCTGGAAGGGCCCCTGAAGGCGCCACCGCCGCTGGCAGGGCCTCTGGGAGGGCCTCTGGGAACACCACGGTCCCTAGGAACGTACCTGGAGACGCCCCTGCCCCTGGAAAAACCCCGGGGGTCACCGCTGTCCCTGTGAGGGCCCCTCGGGTCGCCAGCGCCCCTAGCAGGGCCCATGGGAGCGCCGCCGTGTCTGTGAGGGTCCCTAGGAGCGTTGCCGCCCCTGAGAGGCCCATGGAAACTCGGCAGTTTCTGGAGGAGCCCCTGAGAACGTCGTCTTCCCTGAGAAAGCCCCTAGGATTGTCGTTATCCCTAAGAGGGTCCCTGGTGGATCCAGCGCCCCTGGTGGATCAGGCGCCCCTGACAGGTCCCCTGGGGGCACCGCCGACCCTGAGAGGGCCCTGGGGGCGCCTTAGTGACTGGCATGGCCAAGTGACCCTCACAGGGATAACGTCGATCCCAGGGTCCCTTACAGGGACGGAAGCGCCTTCAGGGGTGTTCCCAGGGGCGGCGATGTCCCCAGGGGCTCTCCCACAGCGGTGGCACCTTCAGGGGCCCTTAAGAGGTGGTGTCTCCCCCAGGATACCTCTTTGGGGCGCCACTGCCCACAATTACCCTACCAGGGGCTGCAGTGCCTTTATGGGCCCTCCTAGGGCCTGTGGCGCTGCTATGGGCACTGCTAGTGGCAGTGGGTGCCTTTCCAGGGGCGGCAGGGTCTCTGCCAGGGGCGACGGCGCCCCCAGGGGCCCTTCCACAGGCGGCATCGTCCCAAAAACTTCATAGTTTTGTGCTATATATTGCATTCGTCCAGGAATCACTTTACTTAACTGTGATTGGTGGAGCAAAATGTAACGTCATCAAATTACAGCCAATAGGAGAACAGAGCAATCAGTCAGCACAACACCCCAACTTATGCGTTGCTGTTGGATATTTAATTTTTCGCTTCACTATTTAAATTCTGGGAGATATGACGTTAAATAAATACACCGCCCATCGCATTTTCAGTATTATCGCAACCTGAAAAATGAAAATGAAAATAAATATCCAACAGCAAAACATAAGTTGGGGTGTTGTGCTAATTGATTGCTCTTTTTTGCTAGTGGCTGTAATTTGATGACGTTAACACTTATTCCACCAATCACAGTTAACTAAGAGATTACTGGAAGAATGCAATATATATAACACCACTATCCATTGTTTTGGGGGCGCACTTCCCTAAAGGCCACCCATTGTGAACCTGAGTCTTGGCGAGGTCCCTGAGTTGCAGTGGCTCATAAAAGAGCCTCGGGATCCACCGCCTCTGGAAGAGCCCTAAGAGGCAGCGCCACCGCCGCTAGCAGAGAACTCTCACCAGAACCTCACAGGGTTTCCGGTCCCTAGGAACGTGCCTGGAAGCAGCCTACTTTGGAAAAACCCCAGGGGTCACCGCTGTCCTGAGGGGCCCCTGGTCGCCAGCACTTAAGCAGGAGGCCTGGGGAGCACCGCCGTGTCTGTGAGGTTCCCTAGAGCGTTGCCACCCCTAGAGAAGGTATAAACTCGGCGCTTGGTTTCTAGAGGCCCCTGAACGCGTCGTCTTCCCAGCCTAGGATTGTCGTTGTCCCTAAGAGGGTCCCTGATGGATCCAGCGCCCCTGGTGGATCAGGCGCCCCTGAGAGGTCCCCTGGGAGCACCGCCGACCCTGAGAGGGCCCTGGGAGCGCCTTCATGCCTGGCATGGCCAAGTGACCCTCACAGGGATAACGTCGATCCTAGGGTCCCTTACAGGGACGAAAGCGCCTTCAGGGGTGTTCCCAGGGACAGCGACGTCCCTAGGGTCTCTACTACAGCGGTGGCATCTTCAGGGGCCCTTCAGAGTTGGTGTCTCCCCCAGGATACCTCTTTGGGGCGCCACTGCCCAAAATTACCCTGCCAGGGGCTGCAGCGCCCCTATGGGCCCTCCTATGGCCGGCGGCGCTGCTATGGGCCCTGCTAGTGGCAGTGGGTGCCTTTCCAGGGGCGACAGGGTCTCTGCCATTGGCGACGGCGCCCCCAGGGGCCCTTCCACAGGCGGCATCGCCGCAAAAACTTCGTAGTTTTGCAGTACATTTTGCATTCGTCCAGTAATCCCTTACTTAACTGTGATTGGTGGAGCAAGATATAACGTCATCAAATTACAGCCAATAGGAGAACAGAGCAATCCGTCAGCACAACACCCCAACTTATGCGTTGCTGTTGGATATTTAATTTTTCGCTTCACTATTTAAATTCTGGGAGATATGACGTTAAATAAATACACCGCCCATCGCATTTTCAGTATTATCGCAACCTGAAAAATGAAAAGGAAAATAAATATCCAACAGCAAAACATAAGTTGGGGTGTTGTGCTAATTGATTGCTCTTTTTTGCTAGTGGCTGTAATTTGATGACGTTAACACTTATTCCACCAATCACAGTTAACTAAGAGATTACTGGAAGAATGCAATATATATGACACCACTATCCATTGTTTTGGGGCGCCGCCTCCCCTAGGAGTACCCATTGTGAACCACAGGTCTTGGCAGGGTCCCTGGGTGCAGTAGCGCTCCATAAAGAGGCCTCGGGGGATCCACCGCCTCTGGAAGGGCCCCTGAAGGCGCCACCGCCGCTGGCAGGGCCTCTGGGAGGGCCTCTGGGAACACCACGGTCCCTAGGAACGTACCTGGAGACGCCCCTGCCCCTGGAAAAACCCCGGGGGTCACCGCTGTCCCTGTGAGGGCCCCTCGGGTCGCCAGCGCCCCTAGCAGGGCCCAAGGGAGCGCCGCCGTGTCTGTGAGGGTCCCTAGGAGCGTTGCCGCCCCTGAGAGGCCCATAGAAACTCGGCAGTTTCTGGAGGAGCCCCTGAGAACGTCGTCTTCCCTGAGAAAGCCCCTAGGATTGTCGTTATCCCTAAGAGGGTCCCTGGTGGATCCAGCGCCCCTGGTGGATCAGGCGCCCCTGACAGGTCCCCTGGGGGCACCGCCGACCCTGAGAGGGCCCTGGGGGCGCCTTAGTGACTGGCATGGCCAAGTGACCCTCACAGGGATAACGTCGATCCCAGGGTCCCTTACAGGGACGGAAGCGCCTTCAGGGGTGTTCCCAGGGGCGGCTATGTCCCCAGGGGCTCTCCCACAGCAGTGGCACCTTCAGGGGCTGCAAGTGGTGTCTCCCCAGGATACCTCTTTGAGGCGCCACCTGCCTGAGAATTACATTACCAGGGCTGCAGTGCCTTTGGGCCCTCCTAGGGCCTGGGGCGCTGCTATGGGCACTGCTAGTGGCAGTGGGTGCCTTTCCAGGGGCGGCAGGGTCTCTGCCAGGGGCGACGGCGCCCCCAGGGGCCCTTCCACAGGCGGCATCGTCCCAAAAACTTCATAGTTTTGTACTATATCTTGCATTCGTCCATGAATCACTTTACTTAACTGTGATTGGTGGAGCAAAATGTAACGTCATCAAATTACAGCCAATAGGAGAACAGAGCAATCAGTCAGCACAACACCCCAACTTATGCGTTGCTGTTGGATATTTAATTTTTAGCTTCACTATTTAAATTCTGGGAGATATGACGTTAAATAAATACACCGCCCATCGCATTTTCAGTATTATTGCAACCTGAAAAATGAAAAGGAAAAAAAATATCCAACAGCAAAACATAAGTTGAAGTTGTTTAACTGGTGTTGCTCTTTTGCTGGTAACATAATTTGATGGCGTTAACTTATTCACCAATCACGGTTAACTAGAATTACTGGAAAATGCAATATATATTTCCTATCCATTGTTTGGAAAAAACTCCCTAGTACCCATTGTAACCACAGGTCTTGGCGGGTCCTGGGTGCAGTGGCGCTCCATAAAGGGCACCTCGGGGATCTACGCCTGGAAGGGCCCCTGAAGGCGCCACCGCCCGCTGGCAGAGACCTCTCACTTGAGGCCTCTGGGAACTTACCACGGTCCTGAGGAACGTACATGGAGGCGCCCCAGGCCCTGGAAAAACCCCTGGGGTCACCGCTGTCCCAGTGAGGGCCCCTCTGATCGTCAGCGCCCCTAGCAGGGCCCATGGGGGCGCCGCCGCGTCTGTGAGGGTCCCTAGGAGCGTTGCCGTCCCTGAGAGGCCCATGGAAACTCAGCTGTTTCTGGATGAGCCCCTAAGAACGCCGCCTTCCCTGAGAAAGCCCCTAGGTTTGCCGTTGTCCCTAAGAGAGCCCCTGGTGCATCCAGCGCCTCTGACAGGTCCTTTGGGGGCACCGCTGACCCTGAGAGGGCCCGGGGGGCGCCTCAATGCCTGGCATGGCCAAGTGCTCCTCACAGGGATAACTTCGATGCCAGGGTCCCTTACAGGGACGGAAGCGCCTTCAGGGGTGTTCCCAGGGACGTCGACGTCCCCAGGGGCTCTACCACAGCGGTGACACCTTGAGGGGCCCTTTACAGGTTGTGTCTCCCTCAGGGTACCTCTTTGGGGCGCCACTGCCCACAATTTCCCTGCCAAGGGGCTGCCGCGCCCCTATGGGCCCTCCTAGGCCCGGCTGGGTTGCTATGGGCCCTCTTAGTCGCAGAAGGTGCCTTTCCAGGGGCGGCAGGGTCTCTGCCAGGGGCGACGCGCCCCCAGGGGCCTTCCACATGCGGCATTGCCCCAAAAACCTCATTGTTTAGTCGTACATTTTGCATTCGTCCAGTAATCCCTTACTTAACTGTGATTGGTGGAATAAGAGGAAACGTCATCAAATTACAGCCAATAGGAGAACAGAGCAATCAGTCAGCACAACACCCCAACTTATGCGTTGCTGTTGGATATTTAATTTTTCGCTTCACTATTTAAATTCTGGGAGATATGACGGTAAATAAATACACCGCCCATCGCATTTTCAGTATTATCGCAACCTGAAAAATGAAAAGGAAAATAAATATCCAACAGCAAAACATAAGTTGGGGTGTTGTGCTAATTGATTGCTCTTTTTTGCTAGTGGCTGTAATTTGATGACGTTAACACTTATTCCACCAATCACAGTTAACTAAGAGATTACTGGAAGAATGCAATATATATGACACCACTATCCATTGTTTTGGGGCGCCGCCTCCCCTAGGAGTACCCATTGTGAACCACAGGTCTTGGCAGGGTCCCTGGGTGCAGTGGCGCCCCTTAAAGAGGCCTCGGGGGATCCACCGCCTCTGGAAGGGCCCCTGAAGGCGCCACCGCCGCTGGCAGGGCCTCTGGGAGGGCCTCTGGGAACACCACGGTCCCTAAGAACGTACCTGGAGACGCCCCTGCCTTTGGAAAAACCCCGGGGGTCACCGCTGTCCCTGTGAGGGCCCCTCGGGTCGCCAGCGCCCCTAGCAGGGCCCATGGGAGCGCTGCCGTGTCTGTGAGGGTCCCTAGGAGCGTTGCCGCCCCTGAGAGGCTCATGGAAACTCGGCAGTTTCTGGAGGAGCCCCTGAGAACGTCGTCTTCCCCGAGAAAGCCCCTAGGATTGTCGTTGTCCCTAAGAGGGTCCCTGATGGATCCAGCGCCCCTGGTGGATCAGGCGCCCCTGAGAGGTCCCCTGGGAGCACCGCCGACCCTGAGAGGGCCCTGGGAGCGCCTTCGTGCCTGGTATGGCCAAGTGACCCTCACAGGGATAACGTCGATCCCAGGGTCCCTTACAGGGACGAAAGCGCCTTCAGGGGTGTTCCCAGGGACGGCGACGTCCCTAGGGTCTCTACCACAGCGGTGGCACCTTCAGGGGCCTTTCAGAGGTGGTGTCTCCCCCAGGATACCTCTTTGGGGCGCCACTGCCCAAAATTACCCTGCCAGGGGCTGCAGCGCCCCTATGGGCCCTCCTATGGCCAGCGGCGCTGCTATGGGCCCTGCTAGTGGCAGTGGGTACCTTTCCAGGGGCGACAGGGTCTCTGCCTGGGGCGACGGCGCCCCCAGAGGCCCTACCACAGGCGGCATCGCCCCAAAAACTTCGTAGTTTTACAGTACATTTTGCATTCGTCCAGTAATCCCTTACTTAACTGTGATTGGTGGAGCAAGATATAACGTCATCAAATTACAGCCAATAGGAGAACAGAGCAATCAGTCAGCACAACACCCAAACTTATGCGTTGCTGTTGGATATTTAATTTTTCGCTTCACTATTTAAATTCTGGGAGATATGACGTTAAATAAATACACCGCCCATCGCATTTTCAGTATTATCGCAACCTGAAAAATGAAAAGGAAAATAAATATCCAACAGCAAAACATAAGTTGGGGTGTTGTGCTAATTGATTGCTCTGTTTTGCTAGTGGCTGTAATTTGATGACGTTAACACTTATTCCACCAATCACAGTTAACTAAGAGATTACTGGAAGAATGCAATATATATGACACCACTATCCATTGTTTTGGGGCGCCGCCTCCACTAAGAGTACCCATTGTGAACCACAGGTGTTGGCAGGGTCCCTGGGTGCAGTGGCGCTCCATAAAGAGGCCTCGGGGGATCCACCGCCTCTGGAAGGGCCCCTGAAGGCGCCATCGCCGCTGGCAGGGCCTCTGGGAGGGCCTCTGGGAACACCACGGTCCCTAAGAACGTACCTGGAGACGCCCCTGCCTTTGGAAAAACCCCGGGGGTCACCGCTGTCCCTGTGAGGGCCCCTCGGGTCGCCAGCGCCCCTAGCAGGGCCCATGGGAGCGCTGCCGTGTCTGTGAGGGTCCCTAGGAGCGTTGCCGCCCCTGAGAGGCCCATGGAAACTCGGCAGTTTCTGGAGGAGCCCCTGAGAACGTCGTCTTCCCCGAGAAAGCCCCTAGGATTGTCGGGAAGAACCTATAGAGGGTCCCTGATGATCCCAGCGCCCTTGTGGACTGGAAAAAGTTCTGAGACTTCTGGAGCACCGCCGACCCTGAGAGGGCCCTGGAAGAGCCTCCATGCCTGGCATGGCCAAGTGATCCTCACAGGGATAACGTAGATTCCAGGGTCCCTTACAGGGACGGAAGCGCTTTCAGGGGTGTTCCCAGGACGCAGACGCCTTAGGTTCAGTAGTGGTGAGCCTTCAGGGGCTTTCAGGTGGTGCTCTCCAGGATACCAAAGTGAAGCGCCACTGCCCGTAAATTATCGCGTTGGTAGTGTGCTGCAGCGCCCTTGGCGGCCTTCCTATATTTATGGCGCTGCTTAAGGGCCCTGCTAGCAGTGGGTGCTCTTTCAGGGCGATAGGCCCGTTAGGGGCGACGGCGTTTCAGGGCTCCTTTTCCACAGGCGGTATCGCTGCAAAACTTCGTAGTTTTGCAGCACATTTTGCATTCGTCCAGGAATCACTTTACTTAACTGTGATTGGTGGAGCAAAATGTAACGTCATCAATTTACAGCCAATAGGAGAACAGAGCAATCAGTCAGCACAACACCCCAACTTATGCGTTGCTGTTGGATATTTAATTTTTCGCTTCACTATTTAAATTCTGGGAGATATGACGTTAAATAAATACACCGCCCATCGCATTTTCAGTATTATCACAACCTGAAAAATGAAAAGGAAAATAAATATCCAACAGCAAAACATAAGTTGGGGTGTTGTGCTAATTGATTGCTCTTCTTTGCTAGTGGCTGTAATTTGATGACGTTAACACTTATTCCACCAATCACAGTTAACTAAGAGATTACTGGAAGAATGCAATATATATGACACCACTATCCATTGTTTTGGGGCGCCGCCTCCCCTAGGAGTACCCATTGTGAACCACAGGTCTTGGCAGGGTCCCTGGGTGCAGTGGCGCCCCATAAAGAGGCCTCGGGGGATCCACTGCCTCTGGAAGGGCCCCTGAAGGCGCCACCGCCGCTGGCAGGGCCTCTGGGAGGGCCTCTGGGAACACCACGGTCCCTAGGAACGTACCTGGAGACGCCCCTGCCCCTGGAAAAACCCCGGGGGTCACCGCTGTCCCTGTGATGGCCCCTCGGGTCGCCAGCGCCCCTAGCAGGGCCCATGGGAGCGCCGCCGTGTCTGTGAGGGTCCCTAGGAGCGTTGCCGCCCCTGCGAGGCCCATGGAAACTCGGCAGTTTCTGGAGGAGCCCCTGAGAACGTCGTCTTCCCCGAGAAAGCCCCTAGGATTGTCGTTGTCCCTAAGAGGGTCCCTGATGGATCCAGCGCCCCTGGTGGATCAGGCGCCCCTGAGAGGTCCCCTGGGAGCACCGCCGACCCTTAGAGGGCCCTGGGAGCGCCTTCGTGCCTGGCATGGCCAAGTGACCCTCACAGGGATAACGTCGATCCCAGGGTCCCTTACAGGGACGAAAGCGCCTTCAGGGGTGTTCCCAGGGACGACGACGTCCCTAGGGTCTCTACCACAGCGGTGGCACCTTCAGGGGCCCTTCAGAGGTGGTGTCTCCCCCAGGATACCTCTTTGGGGCGCCACTGCCCAAAATTACCCTGCCAGGGGCTGCAGCGCCCCTATGGGCCCTCCTATGGCCGGCGGCGCTGATATGGGCCCTGCTAGTGGCAGTGGGTGCCTTTCCAGGGGCGACAGGGTCTCTGCCAGGGGCGACGGCGCCCCCAGGGGCCCTTCCACAGGCGGCATCGCCGCAAAAACTTCGTAGTTTTGCAGTACATTTTGCATTCGTCCAGTAATCCCTTACTTAACTGTGATTGGTGGAGCAAGACATAACGTCATCAAATTACAGCCAATAGGAGAACAGAGCAATCAGTCAGCACAACACCCCAACTTATGCGTTGCTGTTGGATATTTAATTTTTCGCTTCACTA
>NW_024712720.1:0-3884 GCF_018991925.1 Homarus americanus
CGATTCATATCACTGAAATGACCTCACACCTGGGTCGTGAAGTAAGCCTGGCCCTCACACCCCGGTCTGCAGCATTGAAAGGGTGCCTGGCCTCACACCCCGTTCATGACGCTGAGGGATGCCCGCCTCACACCCCTGGGGTCATGGCACTGGAAGGTGCATTTGCCTCACACCCCTGGCCATGGACCTAAGGGGTGCTCTGGCCTCACACCACGGGCCTGGGGTTGAAGCGGGTTCTGGCCCTCACACCCCGGGTCATGGTGTTGAGGTGCCTGGCCCTCACACCCCGGGTCATGCCACTGAAGGGGTGCCTGGCCCTCACACCACGGGTCGGCGGGCTGAAGCAGTTCCCCGGCCCTCACACCACGTGGGGCTGCAACAGCGGTTCTCGCCCTCACACCCCCGGGTCATGGAAGGGGTGCCCGGCCTCACACCACGGGGGTCAGTGCGGAGTTGAAGCGCCCCAGCCCTCACACCACGGGTCATGGATGCTGTGGAGGTGCCCTCACACCCCAGGTCATGTCACTGAAGAGGTGCTCTGGCCCTCACACCCCAAAGTATGGGGGGTTGGTGGGTTCCGGCCATCACACCCTGGGTCATGGTGTTGATGGGATGTGCCCGGCCCTCACACCCCTGATTCTGGCAGCACTTAAAATGAGCCCGGCCCCTAACACTCTGGGTCATGGTGCTGAAGGGGTGCCCGGCCCTCACACCTGATTCATTTTCACTGAAGGGGTGCCTGACCTGGCTGGTCAGACCATGAAGGTGCCTGGCCTCACACCCTGTCTGCAGCCCTGTAGGCGTCTGGCTCACACCCTGCTCTTCATGGCACTGAAAGGCCAGGCCCTCACACCCGGTCTGGCGACACTGAAGGGTGCCTGGCCTCACACCCATGGAACTGAGCGGGTGATCGGCCCTCACTCCCTGGCCAAGGATTGCTTGGCCTCACACCTGCCCATGGTGTTGGGAGGGTGCCCGGCCATCACATCCTCATTCATGGCACTGAAATCGAGCCCGGCCTCATACCCCGGGCCTGGCACTGGTGCAGTGCCTGCCCCACACCCCATGTCATGCCTGGCCTCACACCCCGATTCATGGCACTGAAGGGGTGCCCGGCCCTCACACCCCGGTTTGCAGCCCTGTAGGGCTGCCCGGCCCTCACACCCCGTTTCATGGCACTGAAAGGGTGCCAGGCCCTCACACCCCGGTTCATGACACTGAAGGGGTGCCCGGCCCTCACACCCCAGGTCATGGAACTGAAGGGGTGAACGGCCCTCACTCCCTGGGTCATGCTGCTGATGGAGTGCTCGGCCCTCATACCGGTCATGGTGCTGGAGGTGCTGGCCATCACATCCTGATTCATGGCACTGAAATCGAGCCAGCCCTCATACCCGGGTCATGGCACTGAAAAGGTGCCAGCCCTCACACCCCATGTCATGTGAAGGGGTTCCCGGCCCTCACACTCCCAGTTCGCATAGCTCTGTAGGGGTGCCATTTGCCCTCACACCCCGTTCATGGCACTAAAGGAGCCCGGCACTCCCACGCCCCAGCTCATGGCACTGAAAGGGGTGCCAGCACTCCACCCAGCTCATGGCACTGAAAGGGTGCCAGCCCTCCACCCCGGGTTATGTCACTAAAGGTGCCCGGCCTCACACCCCGGGGCATGGGGTTGAAGCGGTTCCCGGCCATCACACCCCGGGTCATGGTGCTGATGGGGTGCCCGGCCCTCACACCCCGATTCTTGGCACTGAAATCGAGCCCGGCCCTCACAACCCGATTTTTGGCACTGAAATCGAGCCCGGCCCTAGCACTATGGGTCATGGTGCTGAAAGGGTGCCCGGGCCTCACACCCCGATTCATTTCACTGAAGGGATGCCCGACCCTCACACCCCGTGCCATGTGAAGGGGTGCCCTGCCCTCACACCCCGGTTCGAAGCACTGTAGGGGTGCCCGGCCCTCACACCCCGTTTCATGGCACTGAAAGGGTGCCCGGCCCTCACAACCCGGTTCATGACACTGAAGGGATGCCCGGCCCTCACACCCCGGGTCATGGCACTGAAGGGGTGCACGGCCCTCACTCCCCGGGTCAAGGACCTAAAGGGGTGCCAGCCCCTCACACCACGGGTCATTGGGTTGAAGCCGGTTCCCAGCCCTCACACCCGGGTCATGGTGCTGGAGGGTTCCCGGCCCTCACACCCCAGGTCCGTGTCACTGAAGGGGGTGCCAGCCCTCCCCACCCCAGGTCATGTCTGGAGGTGCCGACCCTCACACCCTGATTCTTGGCACTGAAATCGAGCCAGCCCTAACACTCTGGGTCATGGTGCTGAAGGGTGCCCAGCCCTCACACCCCGATTCATTTCACTGAAGGGGTGACTGACCCTCACACCCGGGTCATGGCACTGAAGGGTGCCCGAACTCACCCTGGGTCAGGCCACTGGCGGGTCGTTCTACACTCCCTGGTCATGGCACTGAAGGGGTGCCCAGGCCTCACACCCCTGGATCATGGCACTGAAGGTGCCCGGCTCACACCCGGGTTCACAGCACTGTAGGTGCTCACCACACCCCGATTCATGCACTGAAGGGTGCCCCACCACACCCCGGTCAGGTGAGGGGTGCCCGGCCCCACACACCGGCCTGCAGCACTGTGGCGGTGCCTGGCCTTCACACCCCCTGCTCTCATCGCACTAATGGGTGCCCGGCCTCACACCCCCGATTCAGTGATGAAGCGGTTCCAGCCCTCACCCCGGGTCTCGCAGTGCTGGAGGTGCCCGGCCTCCCAGGTCATGTCACTGAAGAAGTGCCCAGCCTCACACCCAGGTCATGTCACTGGAGGTGCCGACCCTCACACCCTGATTCGCGGCTTCAAATAAAAGCTTGCGGTGCAGGGTGCCCGACCCTCACCCCGATTTCTACCATTTTCACAGAAGGGTGCCTGACCTATGCAGGTCATGTGAAGGGTGCCAACCCTCACACCCCTGTTTGCAGCACCAAAGTGCCGGCCATCACATCCCGTTTCATAACACTGAGGTGCCAGCCCTCACCCAGGTCATAATTGGCTGGGGTTCCAGCCCTCACACCCCGGGTCATGGGGTTAAGCGGGTTCAACCATCACAGGTCGCGGTGCTCGCCAGTGCCCGGCCTCACACCCCGATTCTTGGCACTGGGAATCGAGCCCGGCCTAACACTGGGTCATGGTGCTGGCCTTGGCCCTCACACCCCGTTCATTTTCACTGAAGGGTGCCTGACCCTCACACCCAGGTCATGTCACTGGAGGGTGCCCGACCCTCCGCCTGATTCTTGGTACTGAAATCAGGCCGGCCCTAACATCTGGGTCATGGTGCTGAAGGGGTGCGGCCCTCACACTGATTCATTTTCACTGAAGGGGTGCCTGACCTCACACCCGGGTCATGTGAAGGGGTGCAGCCTCACAGTTCGCAACACTGTAGGGGTGCCGACCTCACACCCCCGTTTCATGGGCACTGAAGATTGCCCGGCCCTCACACCCGGTTCGCGACACTGAAGGGGTGCCCGGCCTACCCCAGGTCATGGCACAGAGGGGTGCCCAGCCCTCCTACAGGTCATGTGGTTGAAGCAGTTCTGACCTCACACCCAGGAATATGTCACTGAAGGGGTGCCCGGCCCTCAAACCCCAGGTCATAACTTTGAAGGGGTGCCTGGCCCTCACCACAGGTCATAGTGCTGAAAAGGGGTGCTCGGCTTTCACACCCCGATTCTTAGCGGTGAAAGGTGCCCAGCTCTCACCCAGGTCATAGTGGCTGGGGTGCCAGCCTCTCACCCCAGGTCGCCAGGGTTGAATCAGTTCCCGGCCATCACAACCCGGGTCATGAAGTGTGATGGGGTGCCCAGCCCTCACACCCCAATTC
>NW_024712721.1:0-3010 GCF_018991925.1 Homarus americanus
GTATTAATAATAATAATAATAATATAACGGTTTTGAAAAAATTCTGCAGCCGAAGGCTGAAAATATACATTGGACATAAATGACTTATTACATACATTGGTGGTTTAACAAAAGCCTTCATTGAAAGGTAAAGAACATAAGTGAACATACAGATTAATGTAGGTGTTGAACAGCAAACTCGTAGTGTAGTAACTCCCTCCCAGATGGTGTTAGGAGGAACTCACGTGGTATAGTAGTTCCCTCAGATGTTATGAGGGACCTGGCGTGGGGTAGTAATTCCCTCACAGATGATGTGATGAGGACTCATGTGGTGTAGTAATTCCCTCGCTGATGGTGTTATGAGGGGCCTCACGTGGTGTAATTACCTCACAGATGGTGTTATGAGGGACCTCCGTGGTGTAGTAATTACCTCACAGATGGTGTTATGAGGGACCTCACGTGGTAGTAATTACCTCACAGATGGTGTTATGAGGGGCCTCACGTGGTGTAGTAATCTCCCTCACAGATGGTGTTATGAGGCCTGACGTGGTGTAGTAATTCCCTCACAGATGGTGTTATGAGGACCTCCTGGTGTAGTAATTCCTCACAGATGGTGTGATGAGACTTGACGTGGTGTAGTAATTCTCACATATGGTGTTATGAGGGACATGTGGTGTAGTAATTCCTCACAGATGGTGTTATATGAGTGAGGTTTGGTCCCTGGCCTTCCTATCGTAGACGGATTAACACATCGGTGGTTGTTGTTGGGTTTCCAGGGGCCGTTATCACTGGGTACCTGGGACCTCACTGTGTGAAGGTTAACTTGGGTGCGACTGTTACTGTTGAGTTGTTCTCACTGACTTAAGCACTGTTCACCACTGTTCACCTCGGTTTAACACTGGTTCCGTTCCTTTCCTAAATGAAATTGTAACTTCTGAGAACTTGTTGATATTCCGGCGGGGAGGAGGAGGGTTCAGGAGGGTTGGTATGGGCCAACAACAGTTGACCTGGCTGCTCCGAGAGCGCCAGGTACGTCTTGACCTTCGGTGGTCAAGGATGTAGTGTGTGTGTGTGTGTGAACAAAACAATATTAAGTACACCAGGCCAACAGTCTGCTTCACCATCCATTTAGAGCTTAGCGGATAGAGTTGGTGTGATCAGCAGAATGTGTTACTGGGGCAGCACCAGGCGGGACACAGTGTTTGGCAGACAACATTACCTGGTGGTCATTATGATCATCACAGATAATCCAGGAAATCCCTTTACAAGTCAGAGCATTATGTTTCATCGGTTTATTTCTCACACGGGATTATGTAAATGTTAAGAAAATGCCATAATAATATCTATCTATCTATCTATCTATCTATCTATCCTATATATATATATATATATATATATATATATATATATATATATATATATATATATAAGAAAAGAAAAGAAAACACGAAGTTCCCAAGCGCTTTCGTGTAATTCACATCTTCAGGGGTGAGTACAGACTAGAGAGAGTAATACAAATCAAGGTGTATATATACAGAGGAGGGTGAGACCAGGTCCACAATGGTCAGGTATTAGGTAATGACCCTACTAATCTTTAAATAGCACACAACGGTTGGTGGTCAGGTCAGATGGTCAAGTGACCCGGCCTTCTCACCTGATCACAAATCTTCTTAATTACAAAATTGTCCAGTTTGTACATGCCGTTACTCAAATTCATGTTGAATGCTTCGGTATGTTTAATAAGACTAGATTCTATGATGTTCCTACTGTCAATTGACTTACATGGTAATATTGAGGAGGCATTATCCCAGTCAATGCAATGCTTGTTATCCCTCAAATGAACAAACAGAGCATTGGATTCTTGGCCTGTCCTAACACTGTATTTGTGTTGTTTAATTCTAGTTGCAAGATCTTTACCTGTCTGGCCTAAGTAAAACATATTACATTCCTTGCAAGGAACTTTATAAATGCAACCAATTGTGTTGTTGGGGAGTTCTTGATTAACATTTGTTTAACAGTGCATGAGTTTTTAAATGCCACATTGACGTTCCAGGTTTTTAGCTGTGCAGGAATGTGTGAGAAATTTTTGTGAAATGGTAATATTAAGATATTCTTATGGTCATGGTTGGGCTTGGGGTCAGTTCTATAAAAAGTTTTCTTAGTAATGTTTAAGCATTTGTCTATGAAAGATCTAGGGTATTTAAGGTTTGAGCCAATATTATATATATATTTGTATTCCTCATCGATGAATTCCGGACTGCAAATTCTCAAGGCACGTAAAAACATTGATGAAAATACTGACTGTTTGACTTTATTATGGTGGGCAGAATAATAATGAATGTATGAACACACATTAGTTGGTTTTCTATAAATACTGAACTTAAAAGTGTTACCTATTCTGTGTATCAGACAGTCTAGGAATGGCAATTTACAGTCTTGCTCTAATTCCACAGTGAATTTGATCGAGGGGGCTAAGTTGTTAAGTTGTGGTAGGAAAGCTTTTAGGTCCTCATTACATGGCCAGAGACATAATACATCATCAACATATCTAAACCATGTACAAGCTGGACAATTTTGTAATTAAGAAGATTTGTGATCAGGTGAGAAGGCCGGGTCACTTGACCATCTGACCTGACCACCAACCGTTGTGTGCTATTTAAAGATTAGTAGGGTCATTACCTAATACCTGACCATTGTGGACCTGGTCTCACCCTCCTCTGTATATATACACCTTGATTTGTATTTCTCTCTCTTGTCTGTACTCACCCCTGAAGATGTGAATTACACGAAAGCGCTTGGGAACTTCGTGTTTTCTTCTTTCCTTGTAGTTATCAACATATATATATATATATATATATATATATATATATATATATATATATATATATATATATATATATATATATATATATATATATATACAGCATATACGTAGATCACACGCACCTACAGTGGTTTACTTACATATATATATATATATATATATATATATATATATATATATATATATATATATAGGTTGACAACCCTT
>NW_024712722.1:0-1970 GCF_018991925.1 Homarus americanus
TCCTAGACTCTGCTATATCTCACAAGAAGCCTGTTCAACGAGCTTATGGCGCCGTGAACCACTATAGGGGACCACCCGTGCCGCTTAGGTGATCAGAGCAACGTTTACCCAAATGCGGCTTCAAAACCCGAGGATCCATATATATTTCATTAGCCCAATAACGCACGCAGACTTCTACATATAATCAACGCCTCACCCCACCAGGATTTGAAGCCACGATCTTATAATTGTGACCGGGGAACGCTACCTCTGGGCCACCAGGACAATAAAAGCAGTCCTAGACTCTGCTATATTTCACACAAAGCCTGTTCAACGAGCTTATGGCGTCGTGAACCTCAAATGGGGACCACCCGTGCCACTTAGGTGATCAGAGCAACGTTTTATCAAATGCGGCTTCGAAACAGGAGAATCCATATATATTTCATTAGCCCAATAAAGCACGCGGACTTCTACATATAATCAACACCTCACCCCACCAGGATTTAAACCCAAGATCTTATAATTGTGACCGGAGAACGCTACCTCTGGGCCACCAGGACAATAAAAGCAGTCCTAGACTCTACTATAATTCACACAAAGCCTGTTTAACGAGCTTATGGCGCCGTGAACCTCTAATTGGGACCACCCGTGCCGCTTAGGTGATCAGAGCAACGTTTTACCAAATGCGGCTTCGAAACACGAGGATCCATATATATTTCATTAGCCCAATAAAGCAAGCGGACTTCTCCATATAATCAACACCTCACCCCACCAGGATTCCAACCCACAATCTTATAATTGTGACCGGGGAACGCTACCTCTGGCCACTAGGACAATAAAAGCAGTCCTAGACTCTACTATATTTCACACAATGCCTGTTCAACGAGCTTATGGCGCTGTGAACCACTATAGGGGACCACCCGTGCCGCGTAGGTGATCAGAGCAACGTTTAACCAAATGCGGCTTCGAAACCCGAGGATCCATATATATTTCATTAGCCCAATAAAGCATGCAGACTTCTACATATAATCAACGTCTCACCCCTCCAGGATTTGAAGCCACGATCTTATAATTGTGACCGGGGGACGCTACCTCTGGGCCACCAGGACAATAAAAGCAATCCTAGACTCTACTAAATTTAACACAAAGCCTGTTCAACGAGCTTATGACGCTGTGAACCACTATAGGGGACCACCCGTGCCGCTTAGGTGATCAGAGTAACGTTTAAACAAATGCGGCTTCGAAACTCGAGGATCCATATATATTTCATTAGCCCAATAAAGCACGCAGACTTCTACATATAATCAACGCCTCACCCCACCAGGATTTGAAGCCACGATCTTATAATTGTGACCGGGGAATGCTACCTCTGGGCAACCAGGACAATACAAGCAGTCATAGACTCTGCTATATTTCACACAAAGCCTGTTCAACGAGCTTATGGCGTCGTGAACCTCTAATGGGGACCACCCGTGCCACTTATGTGATCAGAGCAACGTGTTACCTAATGCGGCATCGAAACAGGAGAATCCATATATATTTCATTAGCCCAATAAAGCACGCGGACTTCTACATATAATCAACACCTCACCCCACCAGGATTTAAACCCAAGATCTTATAATTGTGACCGGGGAACGCTACCTCTGGGCCACCAGGAAAAAAAGCAGTCCTTGACTCTGCTATATTTCACACAAAGCCTGTTCAACGAGCTTATGGCGCCTTGAACCTCTAATGGGGACCACCTGTGCCGCTTAGGTGATCAGAGCAACGTTTTACCGTCACGGCAACCGAGGATCCATATATATTTCATTATGTCGCCATGACTTCCATATAATCAGCGCTCACCCACCAGGTTTGAAGCCACGATCTTATAATTGTGACGGGAGCGTTACCTCTGGGCAACCAGGACAATAAAAGCAGTCTGGGCTCTGCTATGTTTCACACAATGCCTGTTCAACGGGCTTATGGCGTCGTGAACCTCTAATGGGAG
>NW_024712723.1:0-67500 GCF_018991925.1 Homarus americanus
CGTCCGTGGTGTCATATTGTTTCACACATAATCCATGAGGTACTTTTTTTAATGTGTGTTCATGGTTGAATATGTTTGTGTGTTTGTTGTATGTGGTTGAATATGTTTGTGTTTGTTGTATGTGGTTGAATATGTTTGTGTGTTTGTTGTATGTGGTTGAATATGTTTGTGTGTTTGTTGTATGTGGTTGAACATGTTTGTGTGTTTGTTGTATGTGGTTGAACATGTTTGTGTGTTTGTTGTATGTACTGAACATGTTTGTTGTATGTGGCTGAACATGTTTGTGTGTTTGTTGTATGTGGTTGAATATGTTTGTGTGTTTGTTGTATGTGGCTGAACATGTTTGTGTGTTTGTTGTATGTGGCTGAACATGTTTGTGTGTTTGTTGTATGTGGTTGAACACGTTTGTGTGTTTGTTGTATGTGGTTGAACATGTTTGTGTGTTTGTTGTATGTGGTTGAACATGTTTGTGTGTTTGTTGTATGTGGCTGAACATGTTTGTGTGTTTGTTATATGTTGTTGAACATGTTTGTGTGTTTGTTATACAGTACATGAGAGGAAGAGAGAGGGAAGAAGAGACTGGTGAAGGGTAACATGACCTGGTCCTCGTAATGTTGAACATGACCAGAGTGTGGACCAAGACGGCTCCCTTGACACACACCTTAACAACATCCACTGCTGCTGCTGGTTGAGTTATTTTATGGATGCTTATGTTAGGGTAACCAACATTAGGTTAACATAGGTTAGTTTAAATTAGGTTAAGGTTGGATTGAGTTACGTTGGTTTAGGTTAAGGATAGATTAGGTTAAGGTTGTGTTCTGATATAAAGGTTAAACAAGTGAATGAATAAACAGATAAATATATAAATGCATAATAATTATCTAAATGACTTTAATGTCCTTTGCGTGTCAACTGTTAATTTTTTTTCGGCTAGGATGTAAATATTGGAAAAAATAATTCAGTAATTTCCGCTTTTGTCAAACTATTTTACTCGTTATATTCGCATCCTTGTGGCGTTAATGATGTTGAGGAATTATTATTATTATTATCATTATTAAATTTGGCTTTTTTATTTTGGGGATCGACTGAAGATTAAAGACCCTAATACTACTTTGATGGGTTAAGTTAGGTTAGAGTCAAAGAGATTAATTAATCACGTGAAATAAACCGGGATGCATAATATTCACATGATTGATGACCGAGAGAAGAATTAAACTTTATCGATCGATTTTATCATAAATCAATTAGCATAATGGTTATAAGAAAAGCCGGGAGCAGCAGTTGTTAGAGCAAGGTAACAAGGTAGGCGGGGGCGGGGGTGGGGTCAGTGGCCGCGTGAGTGGTCTTTAACTCGAGTCTCAGTTGTGTGTGTTGGCTCGGTCGAGGAGGTGGTAGCAGGCGCCTCCTCCCTCCCTGCCACTCACTCACACACACGACTCCTACCCATACAATATACTCTCAAAGTTACAATGCCAATATAATGGTGATTTAAATATTGTACTGTTGTATTTACGAGAGAAAATGTGTGTGGGTTTAGTAGTGAACTCATTCTCCATGAAACTTTGAAAGCTGTGCCATTAAACGTCTCAAGTGCTGTTGGTTATACAGAATTTCCTGTATGTGTTTACTGAACTTGAGGTAAGTGAGTGCCTGTTATTGTTTATATAATTTTTACGAGTTAGGTGCATGGGTGCGCTCTCTCTCTCATAACATTTACCTGGCTGCTGCTAAACACGGAGGAGTTATTACCGTTGATTAATTATAACCTGGAGACTGGCTGACAGACGGCAAGTAATTAGCCTGTAGAAGAGGTGAACATTTTTCCCTGGACTCAGCTGATAACTTGAACGTCAGCAGGTGAGTCAGCTACCTGTCAGCCTACGTTGCCAGGGAGAGTTTGACGAGATGAATAATTTGACTTCAGTGTTAACAGGTGTACACAGGTATCCTCCCCCTCTCTCACCTGGTCATTAGTGAAGGTGAGATAATGGAGAAACAATGAGAGATATGAACGCCTTGTAAGTGAGAATGTCAGATTTAACTCCCTCACTTATAAAACTCCCTCACTTATAAAACTCCCTCACTTATAAAACTCCCTCACTTATAAAACTCCCACACTTATAAAACTCCCTCACTTATAAAACTCCCACACTTATAAAACTCCCTCACTTATAAAACTCCCTCACTTATAAAACTCCCTCACTTATAAAACTCCCTCACTTATAAAACTCCCTCACTTATAAAACTCCCTCACTTATAAAACTCCCTCACTTATAAAACTCCCTCACTTATAAAACTCCCTCACTTATAAAACTCCCTCACTTATAAAACTCCCTCACTTATAAACTCCCTCACTTATAAACCCTCACTTATAAACCTCACTTATAAAACCCCACACTTATAAAACCCCACACTTATAAAACTCCCACACTTATAAAACTCCTCACTTAAAACTCCTCACTTATCAAACTCCCACACCTATAAAACCTCACTTATAAAACTCCTCACTTATAAACACTCTAAAACTCCCACACTTATAAAACTTATAAAACTCCCACACTTATAAAACTCCCACACCCTATAAACTCCCACACTTATAAAAACTCCTCACTTATAAAACTCCCACTTATAAAACTTATAAAACTCCCTCACTTATAAAACTCCCTCACTTATAAAACTCCCTCACTTATAAAACTCCCTCACTTATAAAACTCCCACACTTATAAAACTCCCTCACTTATAAAACTCCCTCACTTATAAAACTCCCACACTTATAAAACTCCCACACTTATAAAACTCCCTCACTTATAAAACTCCCTCACTTATAAAACTCCCACACTTATAAAACTCCCACACTTATAAAACTCCCACACTTATAAAACTCCCACTTATAAAACTTATAAAACATTGTACAGGTCGTGGTAAGAGAATCATCATGGAGCTGATAGTACTGGAGGTCACCACTAACCTCCTCACCACCTCTACCTCCACCTCTATTGACGCCTCAGCCACTCTACCTCCCTACCTCACACCTCATGGACAGCCAGGTGAGATAATTGTTACCTCACCTTTGTTACCTTTTGTGTTTATTTGCCCGATTAGTGAAGATTGAGGTAACGTGACAGGAATAGGTGGAGAAAGACCTAACCTAACCTCTCTCTCTCTCTCTCTCTCTCTCCCTGTGTAGATAACGTTACCCTGGTCTTCGCCGTCAACGAGACCTGTCAGTATAACTATCGACCTGTTAACTTCACCGAGTACCTGTATGAATACCGCAAGGAGACCTGGATACCTATCACCTGGCGGGAACTCGTTAAGGTGAGTACTATCATATTTTATGAGTACAATGACAACATTTTGTGAGTAACATGACTAAATATTATGAGAAAGATGAATTTTATGAGTACGATGACAACATTTTGTGAGTACGATTATTTAAACCAATGAGGTTAGGTTAGGATAGGCTGGAATAGGTTAGGATAGGCTGGGATAGGTTAGGATAGGTTGGAATAGGTTAGGATAGGCTGGAATAGGGATAGGCTTAGGATAGGCTGGAATAGGTTAGGATAGGCTGGAATAGGTTAGGATAGGCTGGGATAGGTTAGGATAGGTTGGAATAGGTTAGGATAGGCTGGAATAGGTTAGGATATATCTGATGGACCGCTGTACTAGCCCCCCGTGACAGCTTTCATTATTATGGTAATATAAAAACACGCTCCTCCTCCACCTTATTTTTCACTGCTGTATTGTGGTAGAGGAGACTGTGGTGGTAGGTGATGTGACGTACGTGATAGTGTTCTTGTTGTACTGTACAGATATTTCTTTTACTTTTATCCTCTTCGCCACTGATCGGCTTGTTAGCCGCTTGGGCGATCGGTCACGACTCTTTTTCCTTTATATTCTTCACCAAAAGGTCGGCTCGCTAGCCGCCCGGGCGATCGGTCACGTCTCTGTCACGCACTGTTGGCAAATACTGGGCATGCACCGGCTCCTGAATGTACCTGAACCCGCTCCAGTGTTGGTCAAGTCTTCTCTTGAAAGAGCTCACACTCGGTGCCGTCACAACACTTTCTGGTAGATTGTTCCAAGAGTTTACAACCCTCACTCCGAAAAAGTTTGCCCTCACGGTTTTCCGGACTTGCGGCTTCTTCAATCTTGAGCTGTGACCCCTTGTGGGGCGAGCGTCCGCCAGCTCCAAGTAAGGACACTCAACTGAGTAGTGCCCCCTGAGATGCTTATAAACCTCAACTAGGTCCCCCCTTGCCCGTCTGTAGTATAAGCTAGGCAAGTTCAGGCGCTCCAATCTCGCAGGGTAGCTGAGATGCCGAAGTGCAGGCACCAGCTTGGTGGCCCTCCTTTGAACATTTTCAACCAACTGACAGTCCCTAGCATATCTCGGGGACCAGATGGGGTGACAGTACTCCAGATGGGGAAGCACTTCACTCCTGAAGATCGTCACGAGGGACGGACCGTCTAGATATCTGAACGACCTTCTTATAAGACCCAATAATTTATTTGCCTGATTTACCTTCTTCTCACAATGGCCCGAGAACTTCAGCTCATTGTCAACATACACACCTAGGTCCTTCTCACACACAGTCTCAACTAGTACATTTTCTTCATCCCGTTGGGACATATGGTACGCCTCCTTACCGTTGGTACGCCCCAGGTGCATCCTCTTACACTTCGTGACATTGAATCTCAGCAGCCATTCCTTCGACCATTCCTGGAGCCCACAGAGGTCCTTCTGCAGCTCTTCACAGTCCGCTTGGTTCTTAATTTCCCGAAATAACTTGGCGTCATCGGCAAACATTTGTATGGAGGAGTGTACAACGTCAGGCATATCATTTATGAAACAAACAAACAACAGCGGGCCCAATACACTACCCTGCGGTACCCCACTTGTTACAGGTACAGATGACGATTTCGTGCCATTAATCACCACACATTGCTTGCGGTCATGTAGAAAGTCTTCTATCCACGCTAGGACATTTCCCCGAATTCCGTACCCTTCCAGTTTGATTTTCAGCCTTTCGTGGGGTACACTGTCGAAAGCCTTGGCAAAATCTAGGTAAATATTGTCGATATTACCACCCCGTTCTAGAATATGGGTCCAAATATCCAATACCTTGAGCAATTGTGTCAAGCAAGAGCGCCCCGGCATAAAACCGTGTTGGCAATCTTTTACAAGGTTGTTTCGTAGTAGATGTTCCATCGCTGCATCTCTGATAATACTCTCAAGTACTTTACATATTATGCTGGTCAGGCTCACCGGTCTATAGTTGTTCGTGGAGTGCCTATCGCCCTTCTTGAAGATAGGACTCACATAAGCCACTTTCCATTCACTGGGGACCATTTGTTCATCCAGGCATTTACAAAACAGAATCTTCAGGGGCTCTGCAAGCTCGTTGCACAGCTCCCTTAGCACTCTAGGATGCACCATGTCAGGTCCAGGACTCTTATGGACCTTTAGCCTGGACAGTTTATTTCTAATACCCTCTTCTGTGAACACAATGTGGGTCAGTGCTGTGTCGAACCGTCTGTCCTCAAACGCAGGAAGGTTAGTTGCATCCTCTCTTGTGAACACTGAGGAAAAGAAGCTGTTCAATGCCTCAGCTTTATCCTGGTCAGAATCTGCGTAACTACCATCTTCAAGCCTCAGGTCTGATACTCCTACTCGCGTTTTCAATTTCGACTTTGCATAGCGGTAAAACGCCTTTGGGTTTGACTTGACCTCGCGTGCAACCAGCCTTTGGAACTCCTTTTCAGCCCTCCTACACTCTATCTTTGCTTGGTTTCTGGCTCTTGCATACATCCTCCTGTCTTGCTCATCGTTTGACCCAACCCACGTCTTGAATTTCTGGGTTTCTTCTTAATTTTGTCGACCGCCGCATGGTTCATGTGTAGGGATCCCCTCGTATTCCTAGAAGCACTGGGTTTGGTCTTGGGTATATATTTATCGATCAAATGGGTCATTTTACTAGTTATGATATTCAGCGTAGTGTCTGCGTTCTTGTACCTTAATAAGTCAGGCCAGTTGATACCCCTCATCTCTTCCCTCATCCCATTGTAATTTCCCTTGTAATATTTGCACCTTGGCCTGGCCTTATCTTGAACTAGGTAACAGTTAAATCTGAATGACAACACTGTATGGTGACTGGTGCCAACTGGGGCAAGGTGTTCCAGATAGTGGCGTACGTGATAGTGTTCATGGTGTCCTTGGTGGGGAACCTGCTGGTGATCTTGGTCGTCTACTACAACGTACACATGCGCTCCTCCACCAACCAGTACTTGGTGAACCTGGCCGTGGCTGACCTGCTGGTGACTCTCTTGTGTACGTGGGTGCATTTGGTGCGCAACCTCTCCCACCCACACCACGTACTGCCCGCCATCTTCTGTAAACTGGACGGCTTCGCACAAGGTAGGTGTCTCACCCTTCACCCCTCACCTTTCACCCCGTAACACTTGACTTCTCACCCTTGACTCTTCACCCCTCACCCTCACCCCTCACCCCTCACCCCTCACCCCTCACCCTTCACCCCTCACCCTTCACCCTTCACCTCACCCCTCACCTCACCCCCACCCCTCACCCTTCACCCTCACCTCACCTCTCAATTCTTCAATTTCAATTCTTCACCCTTCACCCCCCACCCTTCACCCCTTCTGCCCCTCACCTTCACCCCTCACCTTTCACCCCTCACCCTTCATCCCTCACCCTTCACCCCTCACCCTCACCCTTCACCCTCAGTGTTTCAATATGTTTTGTGTTATATTAGGTATTAATTTTGTAAATTTTTATTGCCTGATTTCTGACTGTGAAACACACACACACACACACACACACACACACACACACACACACACACACACACACACACACACACACACACACACACACACACACACACACACACACACACACACACACACACTCTCACTCTATGACTCCTAAACAACAGCTGACTCACATGACTCAAAAGAACACCATCTCTCTCTCTCTCTTTTGAGTTATGCAGAAGGCGACTCATAATCTTGTCATCTGGTGATCAGTGTATCTCTGAGACTCGTCAATGAATTAATAAATGAATGAATGAATAACTTCCAGAAAAATAAATTCCTTCCTCGTATCAAAAGGTTGAGAGATACTGTATCGTGTATGGCTGTAGAGACGTGAGATAACAGCAGGCAGAGAGAGACCAGTGCACCGCCCGGATATAAGCAGAGGCTAAGGATTATAATGAATAGTTCCGTATTACACACAACACTGTTTCCTCCAGTCACTCTTACAACAGTCATACACCAAAGTTCCCGTCAGTCTCACAGTAACACAACAATGTTCCAGTCAGTCACACTGCCGGCCCACACAGCCTCACAGTCCGTCTTTCAGTCACAACATTTCTTCAGTCAGTCACACAGTCAGCCTCACAGTCAGCCTCACAGCAATACAGAACATAGTCATACTTACACTACTCACCAAAGTATACATAATATTTCTGTATAATCTTTTATAAAACCAAAACATAACGTAGCAGATGTCGGATCAATACTCATCCTCCAAGTGTATTATTGGAAGGTCGTGTCCAATACAAACTGCCTCCGTGATTTTTTTTTCTCCATAATTGTGGTGTGTTGTGTGTTTGGTAACATCTTATTGTTAATTCAGACTGACTCATTCTTCTCTCTCTCTCTCTCTCTAATGCAGGGTATGAAAACACAAAGAGGATAGACAGGAGAATGAATGAAAAAAAAATTAAAATAAAATAGACAATCCACGATTCATCATTCACAGAAAACAATGAAAATAACACTGAATCTTAACTAATATCCCCTTTTAAATCTTGAGTATTATGTATCTTGGAGAATTAAACATAGTGATCATTGTATTGTAATTTTTATCTTATCGTTCGAAGTAATTATAGTACAGTTAATATCGTTTTACATATATCCTGTGTGTCTTTAATAATAATAATAATAATAATAATAATAATAATAACAATAATAAACGGTTTATTAATAGAGTTACACCTGGTGGCTGAAAATATACAGACTTACATTTGTTTAGTAAATATAATACATTGAATACATTTAGGGCTGACACAGTACAATAAGTTGTTTATTATTTTAACAATAGATGGGATGGTTATGTTCTTATATCTCTCTGTCGGTCTATGGGCTGAATTTTTACTTGAGTTGGGTGAGATACTACTAAACTTTGCTATGGTGGGGAGTGCTGAGGATGTGCTGGTGAAGAGCGTTGTTGTAGCCGGAGTAGTCTGCGCCGAGCATGATTCTGCAGGCCCTTTTCTGTACCTTTTCTAGCTACTTGTTGGGTAAGAGAGGAAACCAGGCTAGTGACTACGTTAGTTTGGGGAGAATAAAGGCTGCTGTTGATAGTCCTCAGCTCTGGCGTGGTGTCCCAAGTGACCTAAGTCGTCGTAGCATGTAGAGTCGGTACGAGGCTGCTTTGGTGTTGTTTTACATAGGCCTTCCAGTCCAGTTTGTGGTTACAGAGTTGTGATTCAGGGATGCCTATCTGTTGTGTTGTGGTTGAGGAAGGAGGGTAGAGTAATGCGTTCGTCTTGTCTTAATAAGGTTCCTCCTAAATCCTGCTCTCAGGTCATGGAGGTGCATTTTTCAGTACCACCTGAGGTCGTCCAGGCACATCTCTCTCTCAAGTCAATGCAGTCACACTGCCTCCCTCCACTTTTCAGAGGTCGTCTACAGGCCACACTATCTCTCTCTCACCTCAGTACACCTGGAGGTCGTCTACAGGCCACACTGTCTCTCTCACCTCAGTACACCTGGAGGTCGTCCTGTCTACTCAGCACTGGAGGTCGATAGTACACCTTCTCTCTCCTCATGCAGAGGTCGTCTACAGGGCCACACTGTCTCTCTCACTCAATTTTCAGTTCCCACAGGCCACCTGTCTCTCCCACTTCAGTACACCTGGAGGCGTCTGCAGGCCTCAAACGATGGTGTTTGCATAATAAATCATTATCACCTGGAATCGAAGAACTCATGAATATATAATGTCAGTGTTTTATTCCGCTCTCAGACTGCCTGGTGTGTGTTGCCTCGACCTAACTCTTAGTGTGTGTTGCCTCGACCTAACTCTTGGTGTGTGTTGCCTCGACCTAACTCTTGTGTGTTGCCTCGACTTTTCTGATGTGTTTGTCTCTTGGTGTGTGTTGCCTCGACCTTACTCTTGGTGTGTGTTGGCTCGGCACCTCTTGGTGTGTGCTTCACTCTTGGTGTGTGTTGCCTCGACCTTACTCTGGTGTGTCCTCGACCTAACTCTTGGTGTGTGTGCCTCGACTCTTTGTTGTGTGCCTCGGCCTTACTCTGTGTGTTGACTCGGCCTAACTCTTGGTGTGTGTTGCCTCGACCTAACTCTTGGTGTGTGTTGCCTCGACCTAACTCTTGGTGTGTGTTGCCTCGACCTAACTCTTGGTGTGTGTTGCCTCGAACTCCTCTTGGTGTGTGTTGACTCGACCTTACTCTTGGTGTGTGTTTGCCTCGACCTTACTCTTGGTGTGTGTTGCCTCGACCTCTTGGTGTGTGTTGCCTCGACCTAACTCTTGTGTGTGTTGCCTCGACCTTACTCTTGGTGTGTGTTGCCTCGACCTAACTCTTGGTGTGTGTTGACTCGACCTTCTCTTGGTGTGTGTTGCCTCGACCTTACTCTTGGTGTGTGTTGCCTCGACCTTACTCTTGGTGTGTTGCCTCGACCTATCTTGGTGTGTGTTGACTCGACCTAACTCTTGGTGTGTGTTTGCCTCGACTTTACTCTGGTGTGTGTCGTGCGGATAACCTGTGTCTCGCTCACTACCGGGACCCCAGGTTAGGTTTGGCCTATGGGGTAATGGGCAGACGTTATATCATTTTCCTGACAGCCACTAACCACCACTACTCTTGTCCTGACAGCCACTAGCTACCCTACTCTTGTCCTGACAGCCACTAACCACCACTACTCTTGTCCGACAGCCACTAACCACCCTACTCTTGTCTGGCCACTACCACCACTACTCTTGTCCTGACAGCCACTAACTACCACTACTCTTGTCCTGACAGCCACTAACCACCACTACTCTTGTCCTGACAGCCACTAACCACCACTACTCTTGTCCTGACAGCCACTAACCACCACTACTCTTGCCGCGATAGCCACTAACCACCACTACTCATGCTGCAGCCACTAACCACCACTACTCTTGTCCTGACAGCCACGTCTCTCCTGGCCAGCGTGTTAACATTACATATCAGTGTGGGCAGGTTCGTTGGCTTATCCTGTCTTCGCCAGACCGCGCCCACCGTGTCATCGCTGTGGTGTGGGTGACGTCTGCTCTCTTGTCCTGCCGACGCTTTTTACCGTGAACTGTACAGCATCAGGTGACCTCTTATCCATGTTTTGTACGTGTGTGTGTGTGTGTGTGTGTGTGTGTGTGTGGTGTGTGTGTGTGTATATATGTACGATTGTTGTTGTTGTTGTTGTTGTTGTCTCACCCATTTCTCTTCCTCAGTGGGCCAACTTCACCTCTGGCACTGTAGGCAGTGTCGACCCCAAAGCTCTTCTACATCATACTCAACACCGCCTTCTACTTTCTCCCCGTCAGTATCATGGTCATTAGTTACAGGTGAGCGGTTGTCTTGTACAGGTGAGCGGTTGTCTTGTACAGTGAGCGTTTGTCTTGTCAGGTGAGCGGTTGTCTTGTACAGGTGAGCGGTTATCAGGCACAGGTGAGCGGTTGTCTTGTACAGGTGAGCGGTTGTCTTGTACAGGTGAGCGGTTGTCTTGTACAGGTGGGCGTTGTCTTGTACAGGTGAGCGGTTATCTTGTACAGGTGAGCGGTTATCTTGTACAGGTGAGCGGTTATCAGGCACAGGTGAGCGGTTATCTTGCAGGTGAGCGGTTATCAGGTATAGTTAATTGATGATGTTAATGATGATGATTGATGATGATTGATGATGATGATGATGATGTTGACAGTCTGGTGGTGTGGAGGTTGTGGATGACCTGGCTGCCAGGTGAGCACTGTGTACCTGCCCGCAACACAGCCACACGGGCCAAGAAGAAGGTAGTGAAGATGGTGTCAGTCGTCCTGCTGGTGTTTGTTGTTGGACGCCGCTACAGACCATCATCCTCTACAGTAACTTCTGTCCACGTTGACCATAACTCCGTAAGTCTGTTTGTCAATACGAAGCACAAGTTAATGGTCTGAAGGCCAGTGATAAATTATAACATTCAACACACATATCATCCTCTCCACCTCACCCACGCTCCCCACCCACGCCCTCACCCACGCTCCCTCTCCTCACACACACGCTCCCCACCCACGCCCTCGCCCACGTTCCTCACCACCCACACGCCTCCTCACCTCACACACACGCTCCTCACCCACGCTCCTCACCCCCACAGTTGCCGGAGTGGTTCGAGTGGGAGTTCTCTGCTTACTTCATCGCGTTGTCTAACTCCGCCCTCAACCCCATCATCTACTGCGGCTTCAACGACAACTTTCGCAAAGGTCTCATGTCTTCCTCACCTGCAGACACTCCTCTACCGGCATACACCACCGTCGTGAGTATAACTGTGTCAGACGGCAGGATACACCACCGTCGTGAGTATAACTGTGTCCAGGCGGCAGGATACACCACCGTCGTGAGTATAACTGTGTCAGACGGCAGGATACACCACCGTCGTGAGTATAACTGTGTCAGGCGGCAGGATACACCACCGTCGTGAGATAACGTGTCAGACGGCAGGATACACCACCGTCGTGATAGCTGTGACAGACGGCAGGATACACCACCGTCGTGAGTATAACTGTGTCAGACTTACAGGATACACCACCGTCGTGAGTATAACTGTGTCAGACGGCAGGATACACCACCCACAATCATACGTGCTGCCAGATGTATGTTTGCGGCTCATCATCTGGGGAACTATCAGATAGATCCATAAATTTCCCGGTAAAGAATATCTTGTATAATGGGTGAGAGTGAGTGCAGGTAGGTGCTCATAATTGTCACACCTACATCACATACAGGTAACGGGTGTTTAATTATCACGACCTCCTGTGATCTATTCCTACAGGTAACTGGAGAGGGGTGACGGAGGGGACAAGAGATACGACAGGTGGGGGTTCTGGTCCTGAACCTGTAGTCGTGCTGAGTTTAATTTTTAAACAAAGCAGGTGAGTGTGTGTGTGTGTGTGTGTGTGTGTGTGTGTGTGTGTGTGTGTTTATAGAGAGAAGGGATGACAGGGTGAGATAAACAAATGAATGGGATCTCTCTCACCACCCAACTCTCTGCCAGGTCGGCAGAAGTGCTCCTGACTTACTCACAGTGGCCGGGTCTTGAGGACGAGCGTTTGGAGAAGGACCTCGATCATAACAACCTCAAGGATGATGCTTTAGACCCAACGTGGTACTACTCAGGTCTCTGCTAACCCACGTCTATATCAGCCCATGTTAACCCACGTCTATATCAGTCAGTGTTAACCCACGTCTATATCGGTCCATGTTAACCCACGTCTATATCAGCCCATGTTAACTCACGTCTATATCAGCCCATGTTAACCCACGTCTTCTATGTCTGGTACAGAACCACAGCGGCGGAGGAGATAGTCGCCAGAAGGGTGACGGCTGCCCCCGCATCACTACCTCCACCCCGTGCAACAACCACTGTGTCTGCCTTGTAGGAGACCTGGCGGAGCATCAACGCCCGTCGGGGCATCACCACCTGACGGAGCATCATCACAGTGCTCCAGCGTCCGCCTCCTCCAGGGGCAGGAGCAGAGTGGCCACATGTTGTGGGTGTTGCAGGAGCACCAAGAGCGCCTCCTTCACCCTTTATGACGTAAACAAACTGAAGGGCAATATTAATACTGACACGAAAGAAGACACAGTTTAGAGGGACACATGCGTCTGGTGACACTGGACACATGCGTCTGGGGACACTGGACACATGCGTCTGGGGACACTGGACACATGCGTCTGGTGACACTGGACACATGCGCCTGGTGACACTGGACACATGTCTGGTGACACATAAACATGTAATAATCTTGTATGACGTAATATGGGAAAAAATATGGGAAAAAATATCCGTTTGTTTACGCTGCAGGCCACGTGGGATATAACCTGTAAGATAAGAGCGGTGGCAGACTGGGTAGGGCGCTCACCTGTCCTAAGGGTCGCTGGGGGACCTCCAATAACCCACCAGTGAATGGTGACCAAATTTTACAGATGGTTAGTGAAGATGCAGTGGCGGCCATCCTGTGTACTTACCGTAGAGTGTTCCCTGTTAGAGCTACGAGACCCACTATTGAGAGGTGATGTGATAAGTGTATCCAAAACTTGACTTGTATTATGCAAGATGTGAATAACAGCATTAGAGTAAAGTTCCTCTCATCCTGACCAATTGGGGGATTGACTGTCCGGTTTGACCAAAATTCTGGGTTGGGCGAGGATCTGCATTATCTATATTATATGGCCAAGAATTCTCGAGGATGAGAGATTCCGACTCGGGCTGCCTCAAGAGACCATTAAGATGAGACCACGACCACTTGTCTGTTATATTCCAGGATGTGAGATTGTCGCCAGTATACTGCATTCACGCAATGATAAGTACAATATATCTTAATACTTTAAGTTATTAAGTAGTTTGGATACTGTAGGTTGTCGAAACGAAAATTATGATACCATATTTATAATTATATATCAATAAAGAGTTTATCTGTCTGACCGCTGAGTCAATGTTACATATTGTTGTAGAGGAAATGGTAGACAAGTTAACAGCTCACCCTCAGTTCACCCAGCTGTGAATGGAAACTTAACTTTATAGTTAGTGAAGATGGTCGACTACACCACCTAAATGTGAAATTTTGTAGGTAACGAGGAATTGGACACCTGTTTAGGGTAAAGAATGAAGAAGTCACATAGGGTGTACTGACTCACATCCAATTATTATCATTATTTCTACTTTTCATAATATTTTGCATTATAAAATATCCTGTAGTTTCTTGAATCATTTAGTAATGTTTGTGATTTTTTTGTTGCAAATTGTACATATTTCTCCTAATTTAAATTTAGTTATAATCTTTGTGTGAAATATACTGTAATAGTTTTATTTAGTTGTTGAAAATAGGAAAGAAGATTAAATGAAGTCCTTTAAACGTTATATTGATTTGAAAAGTATTGTGTTACTAAATTTAAAGACTATTTTATGATATAATTGAGTAAATCAGAAATATTATAAGGAAGTTGTAGTCTTACGGGAATAATTAAATACCTATTAAATGGATGGTGGCGCAGGGTGACATGGCTCCACCTGTTGTGTTGTTCTTGGGGGAAATACTGGAGAACTAAGGATTAATTTATTCTCAAAAGACGGGAAAAGGTAAGTTAATAGTTCATACTTTTGGTTTATAAGTAGTGGCGGTTAAATTACAGTTTAATTTATCATTTCAACACTTATCTTCCTATAGCCTTTTGGGTGGCAGTCATTATTATCTTAGTATCTTCCTTCAACGTGAATGTTAGTGGCTAGGTCGTTGTGGTGACTTTGAAAATGTTAATATATATTGTGCATGTGGTAAATATTGTTGAATGATGTAATTGATAAATTATAACAATAACTGAGTCAAATATGGTCTCATGGCTAAGTTACTTAAAATGTTGTTGAGTAAATATTTGACACATGAGGCTTTTCTGACTGACGATATCCAATTAAAGGTTTCCAGAGTCACCAACACCCAAAATCCTCACTATCAAGAGTGATCATATCATTTACAGTTGTCCAGGATTGAACCACATACTGTATCTATAGGTAGGGTTGATCAGGTCAGGTCAGGTTAGGTTAGGTTAGGTCAGGTCACAACATGACATCTGTTTGTCAGTACAGAACAGTATATTATGAGGTCAGATTCTTGTGTGTTTCATGTCTTAGCCACGTACTGTATCTCTATATGAAAATTAGGTTTGTTCAAAGGAAAAACACAGTACAGTATATATTATTAGCAGCACAACCATACCAAGTGAGGTGGAAAAGTCTACTGTACTGAGCTTCTTGTTAGTACAGGACCATATTGTGTTACAAAAACATCAAAGGATAAAAATTTTCAGTTTCTTACTGTAACAAAAGGTCCTTGTCACCAATAGTGTAAGTTAACTAATAAATTGAATAATTGTTTTGGTTAAATTTGTCCTAAACATAATTCAAGTCATCAAGAGTGTCTTCATCATTAATAATAAAGATGTTGATGATGTTTGGTGTGTAACATCAACAATGACCTTCAACTTATGGATAAATTTTGTAATACATTTGTGTGATATTAGACTGTAGCTCCAGCACGACTTCAGCTGACAGTGGTGAGGACAGACCGAGCTGCACCACCCATCTGCTAAACAACGTCCTCTGTCAGGCCTTTGATACTGTAGTAAGAAGCACTGTCCACCAGATGTCACTGCCCTGCTTCCTGCTGTTGTGGGCATCACGAGATACTGTACTACAAGAAGACTGGATTGTCCAGCCTCCTGCCTCATGAGTCGACACAGTTTTGTGACACTAGGTAATGTAAACTATGTGTGCACCATACTGGGAACAACAGTTATCATTGTACAGTAATACACGGAAATGTAGTGAAGAATTG
Source organism: Homarus americanus (assembly GCF_018991925.1). NCBI lineage: Eukaryota > Metazoa > Arthropoda > Malacostraca > Decapoda > Nephropidae > Homarus > Homarus americanus. The sequence continues at coordinate 15,651 of NW_024712723.1, forward strand.
TGTTGGCAATAAACAAACAACCATCATTGATTCACAAGAATTCCACAGTATTTTTTTTACTATTGACTGCAGGATTGTGCAAAACTTACCCATCAGGTTCATAAAAATTTGACGTACAGTACTGGCAGTAGCTAATATTAAGTTGTTTAAACCACTACCCCATCATGATAGCTTCCCAAACCTGTAACAATAATTGTAGGTTTTTGTTTACAGTACATACAAGAGGTGGACCTCCAAGTATGACGTGCTCCAGCCCGTCCTCGACATGTACGGTGAGGTGCAGCGAGTTACCCATTATGACTTGGTCCGCTACATCGAGCTGATCAACAAAGACTTACCAATGGAACTGACATATTTCTTAATGTAAGTCTGGCTCTTCTTACAAAAACCAACTGGCATGATAATTAACTCTCACTAACATAGAATTACAGTAATAATAGAAGAGATGTGTCACTGTAGAAGAGGGTCCCATCGCTGGCTGGGCTGGTGCAGATACAACACACTGTTCACTACATTAAGCATATTTTTGGTACACAGCTGACAGAGACCAACACTGCACTCGACCACTTTTACTTCCTCAACTGTAACATTAGGTACAGTACCCAAAAATTGTCTCTGGGGTAATTGACAGTATTGTAGAAGTGGATACAGGTGCAGTACATATTAGTGGAGGTTGGAGAGGAGTATTGTGAGGTGTTTTTGTTCCCTTTTGACAAATATTGACACAAGCTTACCTGTGTATGGTGTCAACACAACCAGTAAAGCTTGAAGGTTTTATATATATCAGTTCATGATGGTAGATGTTGGAATATTGTGACAGTATGTTTACTACAGAATTTTGTGGATATATTCTTTACTAAATGAACTGTAACTTATCTTGATGTACTGTACTTGTTATCTTATTATTATTATTGCAAGAATACCCTGGTTATCCCAAAGGATACATTCCTAAAAGTCATTGTGAATATGAGGACAATTTTCCCCAGAAGAATTAATGTAAATATTGGGGGGGGGGGGTGCATTCCTAATCGGCAACTTTCACCACATATTTTTCAATATACATTACACTCCCTTTTATATTGTTGACCTTATGATAAACATTTTTAATTTTTTGGGCACATTCTGTGTATACATGTTACAGAGTAAAAAAATAATAATAATTAAATATGTAAATCGACCCAAAAATACAAGTTGAAAAATAACAATAACTCGGCTCACAGCTTGTGATTGATTCTACCGGGAAACACATTACTGATCTACCTCGGGGTAACTAGACCAACCAATTACTTCAGTTATCTTTTGAAGAACTGTAAGATTTTGAATTATTAACATTGATAAAATTTATTGAGCTATATGTATCTATCTATATTTACCAAGCCATTCACTAACTAAAACCTATTTAATTATTCATGTGTCAATCTATCTATCCATCTAGTTGGAATTTTTGGTGATGATTTAGCAATGTTAGTTACGTAGTTAACTCACAGACGGCGTTAATGTTCTCGTCGTCTCGTGTTAATATATTATTATTTTCTTGAGTACAACATTCCTTCACAAATACAAGTCACTATTAAGAATGTGTATCTTAAGGAACAAATATTTATCATTCATCTATATATCTATCTACCTAAAATTCTTAAGTATGTGCAGTTATTTTTACTTTATTATGTACAATTTTCATTATGGTTTTACTAAGTTACTTTACATAGTTAAGTATAAAGTCTCAGAAGGTCGGTTGAGTGAAACAGTAAGAGTCACATTTTCTTTTATTGGTTTATTTGAGATCAATTACAGTACAGTGCATTGTATTCATTACCATTGAGACTAGATAATACTGCACTGGGTGTTATGGTGTAAGGCACATAATACTGGTAACTTAATGTCTAGGAAGATGAAAAGCACCACTAACATTCCAAGTAGAACTCAATATATTCCTAAATTCCAAGTTAGAACCTGGCTTATTCCTAAATTCTAAGATGGAACCTGGCATACATATTCCTAAATTCTAAGTTACAACTCTTTATATTCCAAAATTCCAAATCAAAACTCCTATAGATTCTTAAATGTACATGCTGTAGATTCTTAAACACTCTTATGGTCACAGTAGATCACATTATAGCAGGGCGTGGATGGCTGGGGTCGAGTACCATTGTGTTAGGTTACTGAAACACACACACACGGCAGTCAGCCAAACATTTTTTGCCTGAATGTTGACAAGAGGATGATAAATAGTACTTTCTACCTTGATCACCTGAAAATTAGAAACCTTAGCTTATATCACCTGAAGTTTAACCACTCTAATGCTACCTGAATGGGTTAGGTCAAGTCCAGTTAGATTAAGATAGGTTAGGGCAGAGTAAGTTAGGTTAGGGTAACAAAGGTTAGGTCCAGTTAGGGTAAGTTTAGGTTAGGGCAGGGTAAGTTAGGTTCGGGTAATAAAGGTTAGGTTAAGTCCAGTTAGGGTAAGATAGGTTAGGGTAGGGTAAGTTAGGTTAGGGTAGTGTCGGTTTGGTTATGTTAGGAGTAGGGTGGCCAATTTTCAGGTGAATTAAGCTGAGGTGTCTAATCTGCAGGTAATCGCAGTTTCCTCCATCACAGTAGTGGCCCATGTGTATTGTGGTGACTCATCAGTACACACGTGACACTACAGCCTGGCCAAGAACTTAAATCTAACTTCTACTAACCATAACATAGTTGATGATATAACAACAAAAGACAAACTCATAACGTGCAGGTAAACACATGGACGTAGAAACCTGTGATGCTTCATCGTCAAGTGAGCTGCCAAAGACAGTTGAGGCAATGCTGTGTGCTGTATTGTATACATGAGAGAGTGTAAGCCATGAGTTGGGGTCCGGTTCAGTCATAATGTCACTTAATCCAAAGTAGAGTACTCCCTACATTGTTATCTCCCCTGGAGGTACCACTGGACAGGCCACTACCACTGGAGGTTAAGGGGGTTGTCCTGGCACAGTATCCTACGAGGGGTGGTGCCGGTATCCCCCATAAGGGTCACCTGAGAACCATCGTGAACGGCATAGAACTTTGAGGGCTGGGTGGCTGGCAGGTCCTGTAGGAGGGCTGGATCCAGACCTGTGTCCTCATACAGCACGGCGTCTCCTCTAGCCTTCCACGTAACTGGGCCGTTGGCAACTCGCGACAGGTCAATGTAAACATGGTAATTGGCTGGAAAAATATATGCCATATTATTACAGCTATATGAAGTTCTGTATACTGTAGGAGGTACAGTGTTGTATAATATATCATTTGTATCACGTAAAACACACAGGATCATGTCAACATTGAACTGACATGACCAGGTATTGAACTTAATATCATGGTGCTCACAAACCCATGTCCTGTCCACATGGTTCAGTACTCACCAGGTATGACATTCAAGAGAACGAGTGGCATGTGTGGGGTCCGCCAGGCAGCCATGATGTTGACACACCAGCTGGGGGGTGAGGCCCAGGATTTGAGGTTTCCTGCGACCCTGTACTTGTACCCGTCAGCCTCTACTGCCACCCAGTTTGTTGTGGCTGGCAATATGAGAGCACTTGTACTACTGTGTACACACTGGAACACTTGTGTACACTGGAACACTTGTACATACTGGAACACTTGTACATACTGGAACACTTGTACACACTGGAACACTTGTACATACTGGAACACTTATATACACTGGAACACTTGTACATACTGGAACACTTGTACATACTGGAACACTTGTACACACTGAAACACTTGTATACACTGAAACACTTGTACACACTGAAACACTTGTACACACTGGAACACTTGTACACACTGGAACACTTGTACATACTGGAACACTTGTACATACTGGAACACTTGTACATACTGGAACACTTGTACACACTGGAACACTTGTACATACTGGAACACTTGTACACACTGGAACACTTGTACACACTGGAACACTTGTACATACTGGAACACTTGTACATACTGGAACACTTGTACATACTGGAACACTTATACACACTGGAGCACTTGTACAGACTGGAACACTTGTACACACTGGAGCACTCTTACCAGCAGAGAGAAAGTGGAAGGCTCCTGGTGTCCTGTACAGTTTGGGACGATCACTAGTGTCGGAGAGTGGTCCTGGCTTGTTGGAGACCCTGCACTCCACCATTCCTCCCTCAAGTGGCAGCACCGTCACTGAACTACACCTTGGCACTACTTGACACTTACGGCGACACTCACCTGGTTCAGTGACGAGAGAGAGATGAGGTGAGGGAGAGAGGGGGGTTGAGGTGAGGGAGAGAGGGGGGGGTGAGGTGAGGGAGAGAGGGGTGAGGTGAGGGAGAGAGGGGGTGAGGTGGGGGAGGTGAGGGAAGGAGAGGGGTTAGGTGGGGGGGGGATTATCAGCAGAGTTACCACAAACGTCGAGGAAAATTTCTGAGCTAAAAACAAAACGAAAAACATTTGTCCAGACTTTACCTAACCTACCCAACCTTACCCTACCCCTACCCTTGCCTACACCACCTTACCCTATCCTTGCCCAATCCCCCAGGTAATGGTAAGCTGTTTAATCACCAGGTGAAATAAATCAGGGTGTCTAATCTCCAGTTTATATAAATATGTCCCTGGTTCATGTGAGTCATGACAACGACCCCTGCACAGCACCACACAAGCATGGTGTATCCTGCCTCACTACCACCACCAATTACCATAATTTATTTACCTGTAGACTGGCATGTGGATAGATCACCTGTCCCGGGAAGCCATGAAGACGTGCGTGCGTGCGTGTGTGTGTTTGTTAATAAGTAATAAATGAGAGGTGGATTCTTGTTAATGTGTGTGTGTGTGACTAACAAGGATACTTTTTACTCATACTTCAGATACCTTTATATTCACTGAAGACTTCACCACACAAGACATCATAGGTAATGGTGAGGTTATGTATGGTGTGTGACCTCTGGTATATAGTGACCAGACATGACAGCTATAGGTGTGGTAGTGCATTATGTGTGGACTGCCTTAAAAAATAATGGCATTCCTCAAAGTACTGTATTGGTGTTGTGGTATTTATTGAGCGACCTGCCTGTCCTATTGACCAATTTACCTGTGTCTCAACCTGCCTACACACACACACACACACTCACTCACACACACACTCACTCACACACTAACACACTCACTCACACACTCACAAACACTCACAGGTAGAGTTGGCAGCCACCACCCTGTACTCAGCTGTGTCGTTCATAGAGTAGCCGTAGATCTTGTAGTAGTGATCGAAGCCATCTTGGATGAGGTCAACAAACTTCACTGGGGCGGCGACTGTGGCTGTGTGGATGAGTGCCACCACCACCACAACCCACCTGTCCACCATCATCTCCACCACCTCCTCCCTCAGTCACAGGTTGTAGGAGCACGATGTGTGGTTGGTGAGAAGAGCACTTGTGAGTGTGGTGAGGGCTGGCCAACTACTACTGTACTTTACTAGGGTCTGCCTCTGCCCTCACCAGCACCAGTGTACGCAGTCGCAAGAGTTCCCAGAGGCGCTGTGGACCAACACACACACACACACACACACACACTCTCTCGTTCGAATATCCATAACTTACATAAGAACTATTGCTGAACTTCTGGTGAACAAAGTTTTTCGTTATTCTTTCACAGAAAAATGTCATAGATGTTTGTGTGTCTTCTTGGTTATTTGTGTACAATACTCCTTGTACACTCTGGCTATGTTAACATAGTTCTTGGTCAGGTTAGGTTGGGTTAAATTAGATTAGATTAAGTTAGGGAGAAGAGAGAGACACCTTATCTATGCAATCTTATCAACTCATAATTCTAAGAATATATCACTATGGTGACACTGGAATATGCAAGAAACCTTTATATCCTTATCATGGTTATCAGGTGACTTGAGAAGCAGCCTTTGTTGATGTGGCCAGGCTAGACTATACCTCTGCCAAGTCCGGAGTGTGACAAGGTGCCTCCATGAGAGAGTAACGCGGTACAATAGAGTGAGTTACAGGTAGCGTAGCCAGGTGATATGGCCACAGTATAGGTAATAGTGTGTCGTGCCTCAAGGGGTGAAGCACCAGCCTTGAGGTGCACCCTACACACGATCACCAAGCCCATAGTCCATTCTACAATAAATCTCACCAATTTACTCACACACAGGTAAATACAGTGTCCCTCTATTTCCAAGTTATGTTTGAGTGGTCCAAATAAATACACCATTTCTATAAAGTTACTTAAGAAATGAGACGTCTTAACATGTGACCAAATTTAATTTATAACTGTAGTGTCCTTCTCTAGTGACCATTATATCTGTGTTACGTTCCAGTGGGGGTGATGGTGAGTTCTGGAGGTGGTTGGTGAGCGTGGTGGTAGAAAATGGTGCTGCGGCGATATCTGTGTGGTAGACGGCTGTGTTTGGAGGGGCTAACGTGGATGGTGTTCCTGAGTTTGTGTGTGGCCGTCTACTATAGTCTAGATCCTCCTGACGTACGTACGTCGGTAAGTTACCAGGTTAACTCGCATACAATTACCAACCATCCTCTTGTTAACATGAGTGCAGGTTACAATATATTGGTACAGGTTACAGGACACAATATATTGGTACAGGTTACAGAACACATTATATTGGGACAAGTTACAGGACATTGTATATTGGTACAGGTTACAGGACACATTATATTGGGACAAGTTACAGGACATTGTATATTGGTACAGGTTACAGGACACAATATATTGGTTCAGGTTACAGGACACATTATATTGGTACAGGTTACAGGACACAATATATTGGTACAGGTTACAGGACACATTATATTAGTACAGGTTACAGGACACAATATATTGGTTCAGGTTACAGGACACAATATATTGGTACAGGTTACAGGACACAATATATTGGTACAGGTTACAGGACACATTATATTAGTACAGGTTACAGGACACAATATATTGGTACAGGTTACAGGACACAATATATTGGTACAGGTTACAGGACACATTATATTGGTACAGGACACAATCTGTTGGTCTTATTAACCTTTGACCCCTGGGTGACCAACAGGTGGAGGAGGTCACCTTACCTGCCAGGTGGATGTTGAGTGACCAGCTGACCCAACGACTCGACCACCGCCGCCACCACCTACAGAAGGTAACTCATATGTCATACCATGTAACTCATATTGTGTCATACCATGTAACTCATATGTTATACCAGGTAACTCATTATACCAGGTAATTCATTATACATTTGCACTTGGTAACTTCTTGTATGCCTTTATATCAAGCCTTAGAGTATATCAACTTTTGTAGATGTGTAAGAAATATGGTTTAGATGTATCAACTCCCGTCAACCACATCTGGAGTGCAGGGTTCGTGGTCAGCCGGGAACACTCGCTGGTCTGGTGTCCCGTGTATAAGGCGGCTTCCTCCACCTGGCTCTGGAATTTCAACTTGTTGGCCGGATACACCCAAGCTGACCTGCTGGACAACATACACCGCCCCTTGCCCATGGCCAGAGAGAAGTACCCGAGGTGTGTGTGTGTACAGCTCCGTTCAATCACCTGTTCGTGTCGGTTCTAACTTGAGTATGTACGTGTATCTGTCCATCTGTTTGCCTGTCTGTCTATATTTCTGTCTGTATCTCATCTGTGTTTGTTTCCATCCAAATGTCAGTCAGTTCTAACTAATGTCTTTTTTGTGTGCTCGTCCATCCGTGTATGTTCATTTCCATTCATCCGTCCATCCAACTCTCCAAGAAACATTTGCCATAGGATACATATACAAGTTATATTAATAATTTCTCACATCACCAGTTAAAAGGGAAAATCTTTTATCCAGTTAATATATTTTCTCAACAGTTAGGGGGGAATTATTTCAGGTATGGACTCCTGATAATCCACAGGTTGAACCAATTACCTGTTGCTACTAGTTAGGAGGAAATTTGTACATAGGATTAGTATCAGTAAGAGTCATGGTGGTGAGGAGGCTTATGCGAGATGGTAGTGTAAATGGTTTTGTAAATGGCAGTGTAGATGAAAGTGTAAGTGGCAGTATATCAGTGTAAGAAATAAAGGTCTTACGTGTACTGTACTGTTAATATTGTTATCAGAATCTAATCAGATAGTAATCCCTTACTGGGCATAATCCTACCAGTCTAATTTCCTCTTCAATCCTAATATCCAGATAGATTAGGTTAATATCTTGGCAGGTTAGACCAGAGTCAAGTATAGAGTCCAACATGTGTACTGTTTACTGTCCTTTCCCTGACTGTTGTTTGCTTTAATCATTGTTTATAATCATTGTTGTCTTGGTTGATCGAGTTATTGATTATCTTTTATTCTTGTTTATCTTTCATTTTTTATTGGATATATCTGTTGTATACATAAGGGGCTGCTGAAGGCTTAACTCACATAAGGAACAATGACTGAAAATTCTTATCTCTGATGTAGCGACTCTTCTCGCTTTTTTTGATGATATGTCATCTCTATGTATTTCCGTTGACCTAAATATTTCCCTCATTTAGTATTTTTGTTTATCTTATTTGTACTTATTTTCTATCTATCTTATCTCTGTATTTACCCTTTTATTAATCTATCTGGTATTTACAATAGAATCTTCATTTAGCGGACACCAATCTAACAAGTACAGTCGGTTATATGAGAGAGGTTCACATCAAATGGACCTTGATATAATAGACTGCACTCTCCTATATGGTCTGTTATTTGGAGGTTTAATATCTAATACACCTCGATGTAAGGGACTGCACTCTCCCATGTGGTCCGTTAAATATAGGTTTTCCACAGCCCAAGCCTAGCAGAGTTGAAGTCAGTGTTGGCAGGCAGTCCACCTCCACTGTCCTTCATGATTGCTCGCCACCCGTTACTGCGGCTTGTCTCAGCCTACAGGTATGGTGATGCCCCAACCTAACCTATACTAAACTAAACTAATTTAATGTAACTTAATCTCGACTAACCTAACTTGGCTTAACCTAATCTAACCTAGCCTTATTAATACAGCCTAGCCTAACCTAACTTAATCTAATATGTTTTGTAGGTAGGTTAGGTAAGATTAGGTTAGGTTAGTTTTAGTAAGGTTAGATCAGGTAATAATCACTTAAAATAAGCTGGGGTGCCCAATATGCCCGGCATCTCAATTATGTGCACCAATAAATATACTTTATCAGACGTTACCTCACACACACACACCTTAAGATAATACTGTACCCTAGATGTTAATTGTCAGTATACTACCTGTATTATTCACCGACAACCTATTCAGTGTAGGTACAGTACTCCCGAGCTGATTCTGAATCTATGGTCGATAATTTGATTGCGAGGTAATTAATGGTACCTGTAGTACGGTAATGATACTCGGAGCATTTTAATTATTTCACGACTGATTATTTGCCAACTATGGGTTTCTGAGGTGTGATTGTGGTGTTTTTTTCCTGGAAGTACTTAATTATTTAAGCCTGTTAAATTCCACTCCCGAGAGATAATTATATTTGGGTGTAAATAATATTAAGACAATATACTTGAAGTTTCAGCTATTTTCGTCCCAAATTAGAGTTTGTTCAAGATCTCAGTACAGTATAGAGATCAACAGAGTGATATACTGTACTTGTGATAGTGTCAGGATAAATTAGGATATATGAGAGTTAATGACATTCTTATGTGGTGAGTTAGGGAAAAAGTATTGGAACTTAGGCTTAACTTCCACTATAGAAACTCTTTGATGTGTGTGTGTGTGTGTGTGTGTGTGTGTGTGTGCAAAAAGACAAAGTAGTAACTAATGGAGAATAGTAATTAAGAGTTACAACAGTTATCTTGATGTAGTGATGCAATACAGCGATAATTTAATTACTGTACTTGTTCATTGCTACCTCTCCCCTTCATAATATTCCTACCCCCATGATATTCCTACCCCCATGATATTCTCACCCCCATCATAATATCATCACCCCATCATGACATATCTACCCCCATAGTATCACCCCTCGTCATATCTCCCCCTGCTCCATTAAAATCTCACCCTCCTCTCTCATTAGGAATAAGTTGTTGGTGGACAGGAAGAATTACCGCCAGACAGTTCGGACCATGAAATCACGGCATCCTGAACTCGGGGCAACAGGGCCTTGGGGGTGGCTGGAGTCACTGCCCCTTCACATAGGCATTCCCACCTTCAGGCAATTTGTACAGTACCTACTGGAGAGGTACGCCAAACACCTGCCCTTAAACGAACACTGGATCCCTGCCACTAGCTACTGTACACCCTGTCTAATCAACTACACTGTGTTGGCCAAGGTAAGGTTAACTACACTGTGTTGGCCAAAGTAAGGTTAACTACACTGAGATTGGACACTGGTATAGTGAGGATAATATGGGGGTGAGAGAGAGAGCTCTTTATGTTTTAACCATTGTTTCTCCCACAGGTTGAGACTCTGGAGGAGGATGCCAAGTATATAATCTTCACCTCTGGTATGTACTGTACTGTGCTGCACTGTACTATGCTCTACTGTACTGTACTCTACTGTGCTCTACTGTACTCTACTCTTTTCATTAACCACTATCAACAACTAAGCAATATACAGTATACTAATTTTATCTTGTTTTATTAAATCTCAAGTGTCTGTGTGTGCATGTAATGATAATAATAATAATAAACAGTTTATTAATAGAGTTGCAGCCGGTGGCTGAAAATATACAGACTTACATTTGATTTAGACATAATGATATAATATGCATTGAATACATTTACAGGGCTGTACAGTACATAAATCAGGAGTTGTTTATTATTTTAACAATAGATGGGATGGTGCTGTTCTTATATCTATCGGTGCGGGCTCTTATGGGCTGAATTTTGTTGTAGTGGCGGACTGCGCGAGTTGGGTGGGGGACTGCCGGTGGCAGGAGGTGGCAATGACGAGGATGGTGCAGTAGTCCACTGCCAAACCTTGCTAGTACTTGGTGGTGGAGGTCACTGAGGGATGGCATTTCCAGGGTGGAGAGAGCGTTGTTGTAGCCGGAGTAGTCTGCGCCGAGCATGATTCTGCAGGCCCTTTTCTGTACGTTCTCTAGCCGACGTTGTTGGGTAGAGTTGAGAGAAGACGACCAGGCTGGTGACGCATACATTAGTTTGGGGAGAATAAAGGCGCTGTAGATAGTCCTCAGCTCTGGCGTGGGTGCCCCAAGTGACCTAAGTCGTCGTAGCATGTAGGTGGCATCTGCCTTGATTGTGTTGTTTACATGGGCCTTCCAGTCCAGTTTGTGGTCTATGGTAACACCCAGGAGTTTGGCAGACTGCACTAATTGGAGAGGATGGGCACCCATTGTGACTGCTGGAACTTGCACTGGAGTGGTGGCGGTATTGATGTACATGACTACGGTTTTGGTGTGGTTGATGGTGACCTTGTTCTCCGTAGTCCATGCCTGTAGCCTGTCCAGGGTGCCTTGTAGCGATGAGTAGTCTGGTGAGGTGCATGTGTGTGTGTGTGTGATGCCAACAGCTGGGGTGAGTCTTGTAAGTAAGTGAAGGGGGAACTATTCAACTGATACTTTTCTTTACAGTTTATACTGTAGGTGGAAATGTGTTAACTCCCAGGTGTCTCTTGCAGGTATCCAGGGGATTGTGGCCCCCCGGGTCATCAACAGGTCACAGGATGGAGCCACCAGTGACCTGGCAGACCACTACCTGTGTCAGCTGTCACATGACCAGATGACAAAGCTCATTGACCTCTACAAGTATGACATATTGTTGTTTGAGTACGACATTCAGAGGTACCTTGACTGTACTGCAAATAAATAAAGTTTGTATTGTAATTGTTTATTTTATACTTTCTCGGGCATTATATATATACTTGTACAGTATATACATATAGTGTCAGGTAATAGTTATTAAATAAAGCAAACGACTGAACACTACACTATGTAAAGTTCCTTTGATATAAAAATAATTATTTTGGGAGAACAGAGTACAAGTTTTATGCCACAAGTAAATATTATAAAAGTTAACTAACAAGATCACTTAACACTTGTGTCACCACCAACATGATCATTATAACAATTACTCTACAACTTAATTCTGAATTTGTTACTTAGGCATTCAGTATTTGGTGCACTGTAAGGTTACTGATGCACTGTAAGGTTATTGGTCCACTGGTAGGTTGTTGGTACACTAAAGATATTGATGCACTGTAAGGTTATTGATGCACTGTAAAGTTATTGATGCACTGTAAGGTTATTGATGCACTGTAAGGTTATTGATGCACTGTAAGGTTATTGATGCATTGTAAGATTATTGATGATTCTCAAGATGGTGTTCATTATTCATAAGTTACGGACAGACCTGTTCCTCCTCTCACTATGACTCGGTAAACCTTGTCTGTACTCTGGCATTCACCAGCATCTTACTAAGAATTTTCCTCCAAAAACGCAATTATTTCTGGAGCTCCTTCACCAATCTTGGGCACCTCACAATCGCCACCGAAGTAAGCGTGAACCTTGGCCGGTATAAGATGTTGGCCGTCAGTGTCCTCCTGCAGACACATTCCTCTGAACACTTCTGTCACACATTCTCTGAGGTCACTTTCTTGCCAGTTGACCTCTTCTTGTCGTTTCTTCTCCAGCAGCTTCAAGAAGGAATTTTTGAGGCAGAATCCTGCTGGAGTAGGGATTTTCCAGTAACGGGAATCCCACCAGCAGAACTGATTCTTATACTTCTTGGGCATCCAGGGTTCAGCCTTCATGCAGGAGAGGAGAGTCTTGGCGGTGAGGTACACTTGGCGCTCCTGAGGGTCCAGCTGACTCAACACCACCACCTCACAGTTGGCGAAGCTGCCACGCCAGTTTTTATCTACCACGTAGCTGAGAGGTATCACCTGTGAGTTATCGGGTGTGAGACGAGGCTTGTGTACCTCACTAGGCCAAGGAACCACCACCACCGGCACTAAGTCGACGCCGATCAACAGTAGAGGATACTCACTGCCCTGCCAAGACATTAACAGTGTCACGCCTACTTGTGTCTTTGTTAAGCCAGGTGGCACAAGGCTTACTCTCTTGTCCTTAATCTTGTAGCTAACAAGAATCTCCCTCATTCTGAGATAAAGATTGTTTAGCAGTGCATTACCTTGTAGAGCAGCATCTTCTGTTTCGACCTCGATCTTCAACTTATGACCGCTGAGTGATACATCTTTCTCGGGTTGTTCCTTGACTTTAATTGTCACTCCAGAACACGTGTAGAGGAGGAGATTGACGTCATACTCGTCCGGGCAGTAGAGTTTTGTGGCATCTGCGGCGCTTCCTAGCAGCTCCAGTAACCCTCTGTATGTTTCATCTTTACCTGAAACTTTATCTATAATCGCCTTCAGTTCCTGCATCACTATGTCTTTCACCTGTTTCGCTTCACCTTGACAGAAATTAACAGCCACCGACTGTGCATCCATCATCAACTTCCTTAAGTCAATTTGACTGAGAACGTTCTTAGTAGCCTCTCTTGGGTCATTCCATATTTGTGCATTTTGTGGTGATACATTTGTGTCTGTGTGTTTGTGGTACATCTTCAGGTATATGTTGAAGTGTTTGTTTACTTCTTGTGGAGTGGTTCCAGCCCTGCAGGAAGGTTTGCACTGCGGCATAAACTGGGCTAAAACCTGGTAGGTGTCATCATGTCCAAACATTGCTGCGAGATGTGCCGCTGTTTGGCTATACCTGTCAGGCATCAGAGGCTGAGCGCCAAAACTCAGAAGGAGAATAACACAGCTGGTCTTCCCGTGAGAGGCGGCCTGATGGAGGGCGGTCGTCTGGGTCGTAGGATCCACCACTTCGTCAACTGGCAGATTTCCCACCTTGACCAACAGGTAGACCAGCTGCTTTAGTCCATTCTGTGAGGCCAGTAGGAGGGCATGGAGGAGGGGGTCTTGGGGAAGATTCACCTTTAAGTGGCTGGTGTAGAGAATCTCTTGAAGCTCCAACACTTCCTGCACCTGTTGCTTGATCATCTGGTCACTTGTTTTCTCTTCCATCTCCATCAGCTTGTTCCTCTCCTTGTCGTAGATGCTCTGATAAGGACAACACTGACAGCTATAATGTTTTCTTTATAAGTAATGACAAGATTTCAAGACAGACAGGCAGGCATACATATATGCAGACATACACATATGTATGCATATACATATTTAGTCATACAAGCTCACATTAATTTAGCATGTTATGTAAACAGTGCAAGTATACAAATAAACTGTACATACTACATCACACACTATAGCACTACAAAACACTATAACATTGTAACACTACAACACACTATAACATTACAACACACTATAGCATTACAACACACTAGCACTAACACTACAACACACTATAACATTACAACACACTATAGCATTACAACACTACAACACACTATAACATTACAACACACTATAGCATTACAACACTACAACACACTATAACATTACAACACACTATAGCATTACAACACTACAACACACTAGCACTAACACTACAACACACTATAACATTACAACACTACAACACTAGCACTAACACTACAACACAATGATAATACAACACAGCAACACACACCACAACACAACACAGTACAGCAATACAACAGAACAACACTCACTACACCACACTTCAACAACAACACAAACTATAGCACAACCCACTACTACAACTTACAACAACACACACTACAACACAACAACACACTCTTATCATAAGGAGTTAGAGAACAACTGACCTTGTCTATAGAGTGTTGGAGGTCTACAGGCAACATATCCGCCGGCAGTCGACCTCTAGCGTCCTCCTCCACATACAGGCAGCCTCCCATGTGTTTGATTAGCTCCTTCGCCAGACCCCAGTGCTTAGCTTCCAGAGCCGTGCGTACAGGACTCACGTAGGACTTGTCGCGGAGAGAAGGTCGACCACCCGCACGATGAAGGAAGTAGCAGGTCAAGGTACAGTTGACTCGGGCGGCCTCTACCATGAGGTGTGTCAGTTGGGCTATTGTCTCACCCGGAGGCCAAGAGGCGCGCCAGGGGGTGTCATCTTCTCTGTCTAAGGTAGATATGAGTTGATCAACACCTGTACGGAGGTTTGGCGAAAGGTCCTCTATACGACGACGCTCATCCTTCAGTTTATGGAGAAATACCTGTCGACATATTAACACCTGTCAACATACTGATAAACACTACCATGACAACTCACACTCTTTGGTTGAGTATTTGACACTCACAAGACCTTCAGACTAAATTCTCTTTGACTCCATATTGGTGTTGTGTGGTGATGTCAACACACGAGTCCCACTACTGGCCACTGCTCAAGAGTACTCTCACCCCAGCAGTTGGCATCACACATACAGTCATCAGCTAGTGTTTGGTGGAGACTCACCCTTGTGACGGTCACTTGAACAATGGGGGTGACATCAGGTGAGCGCCAGGCCAGCTTCAGTAGGCCGAGACCCTGGGTGGTGCTGGTGAGAGGCGCCCCAGCTGCCAGCAGGAGGCTCACTATCCTGGATCGATTACAGGTGATGGCCAGGGCGAGTGGTTGTGTGGAGTAGTCACCCACAGTCTCGGGCCGCGCCCCACCTCGCAGTAGATCACTGGCCTTCCTTACGTTGTCACTCCGGCTGATGACCCATAACAGCTGCTCTTGTGGGTTCTGAAAGTGAGGGATGCTGCCACTATTATATTGGTACTGTACAGCTGTTCTCATGACCCAACACACCTGTACAGCTGTTCTCATGACCCAACACACCTGTACAGCTGTTCTCATGACCCAACACACCTGTACAGCTGTTCTCATGACCCAACACACACCTGTACAGCTGTTCTCATGATTCAACACACACCTGTACAGCTGTTCTCCATGGACCCAACACGCAGCACACATGTACAGCTGTTCTCATGACACACACAGCTGTTCTCAACCTAACACGCCAGCACAGCTGTTCTCATGACCCAACACACCTGTACAGCTGTTCTCATGACCCAACACACACCTGTACAGCTGTTCTCATGACCAAACACACACCTGTACAGCTGTTCTCATAACCCAACACAGCACACACCTGTACAGCACACACCTGTACACAGCTATCATGACTCACCTGTACAGCCAACAACACACGACCCACACTTACTGTTCCAGCACACACCTGTACACACACCTCACCTGTGCCCTCACACCAGAACACACACCTGTACAGCTGTTCTCATGACCCAACACACACACACCTGTACAGCTGTTCTCATGACCCACGCCACGCACACACCTGTACAGCTGTTCTGTTCTACATTTAACACACCTGTACAGCTGTTCTCATGACCCAACACGCCAGCACACACCTGCACAGCTGTTCTCATGACCCAACACACACCTGTACAGCTGTTCTCATGACCCAACACGCCAGCACACACCAGCTGTTCATGACCCAACACACACCTGTACAGCTGTCTTGACCCAACACGCCAGCACACACCTGTACAGCTGTTCTCATGACCAACACCCAGCACACACTGTACAGCTGTTCTCATGACCCTTAACACGCCAGCACACACCTGTACAGCTGTTCTCATGACCTAACACGCCAGCACACACCTGTACAGCTGTTCTCATGACTAACACGCCCACACCTGTACAGCTGTGCACTCATGACAACACGCCAGCACACACCTGTACAGCTGTTCTCAGCTGTTCTCATGACCTAACACGCCAGCACACACCTGTACAGCTGTTCTCATGACCTAACACGCCAGCACACACCTGTACAGCTGTTCTCATGACCCAACACGCCAGCACACACCTGTACAGCTGTTTTCCTGACACTATACTTGTCATGTTTGCAGTAGGAAGGTTTGAATTGGCAGAGGTGTGTGTGTGTGTGTGCCACTCAGAGCTCTGCCGAGACATGAATGCGTCTTGGTGTTGACTGAGTATGTCTTGAGAAGATAACTATGTCCTTCAGTCAGTCGAGTCTGCTACGCTACTACATACACACACTATAACACTACAACACTATAACACTACAACACTATAACACTACAACACTATAATACATAAGAGAAACACGTATAAAACCTGTATTATAAAACTCTGGAGGCCACAGAGTCCAATAAACTTGCATCACCCTTTAAACCTGTGTTTGTTGTTGACCAGAGATGAATTTTGTGAGGAAGGTCAGGCACTCATGGTGACCTTTCTTTAGTGCTATATCACGGGGAGTCTCATCACCCCAGGTCACCACGTCAGGATATACCCCACACTTGTGCAGTAGGGTGCGTACTACTTCAGGTTTGTTTAATTGTGCTGCCATGTGAAGAGGTGTGAAGCCATTGTCATCCTGCTGGTGAACGTCTAGCGTGAGGTGGGTGTTGACTCTGAGGGTGACGTATTCGTTATTGTGGATCAGCTGTGACAGTCTCCCATAGTCCGTCTTACATTTCCTCCAGCAATCTTTCTGTAAACATCATCATCATCTTTAGAATTAACATCACTAACAGGACAAAACATCAACAATTAAGACATCGTACTCAGAGAGGTTCAGACATCGTACACAACTCACACACACACACACAAAATAACCTCACCACATACACCCAATAACCTCACCACATACACCACACATTGACACAATAACGTCACCACATACACCCAATAACGTCACCACATACACCACATAGACACAATAGCGTCACCACATACACCCAATAACGTCACCACAGACACAATAGCGTCACCACATACACCCAATGCAGAACTGTACAAGCAGGCGGGTGAAGGTACTGCACCTCGACGACGGTACGTACCACTATCTGTAAGGTAGGCGTCTCAACAAGAGGTCGTGAACGAGGGAGCTTCCTGAGCCACCAGCCGAGGTAGTGGTAACCATAGAGGCTGGTTTGGTCCACAGGTGTGTTTCCGCATTTGGTCTTGGCATCTGGATCAATACCAGCCACTACCAGGTCTTGCGCTGCCTCTAACCCTCCTCCCTGTGCTGCCGCGTGTAGTGCCGTGTTGTTGTTTATGTCTAATACATGTGGGTCGCAGCGGGTATCTTGCAGAAGCTGTTGCACAACAAGTGTGTGATTGAGCAAGGATGCAATGTAGAGCGGCGTGCGACCGATTGAGTCCCTAGTGTTGGGGTCAGCTCCTTCACTCAGCAGTTCCTTGACACATGACTGGTGACCCCTGCTGGCTGCCACACGTAGGGGGGTGTAACCTGTGGTGTCAGGTTCACCTTAACTGATGATATAGACCTTTACGCCCCGAGTTGTATACACCCTCTTCCGCTGAAGAGGGTCGTCGTGTTTCAACCCGTTTAAAAAAAAACGAGTCCTGGGGCCGGATACTCTGTCATTAAAAATATTTGTACCCTAAGTGTGAACAATACAAACCTTCTGTTTTGATATAAAAATACTTGAACATTTGTAAGAAGACAAAAGATGCGTCTCTTCCAAACTACGACAAATACAAACAATCAAGTCTCTTATCATATACAAAAATGTACGAAAAAGACAAAGTGAAATTTCATATTTCAGAATGTTGATGTAAAATGTTTTATTCATTATTCTATGATAAAACAAGTCTAACAAACATTATTAAAACATATATTATTATTATTTATGCAATCGGGAGTTAGCGACTACTACAGTACATCCGGGTTGAGTGTTACAGCACCTAAGGAGATGGCATAAGTTATGCACTAGATTACGAGCTCACTTGGGGGTGGTGTGGCGGTAATTTTTTTTTTTTTTTAATGGGTTGAAACACGACGACCCTCTTCAAGGGTGTTTAAAACTCCGGGCGTTAGTGTTGTCTTGTACTAACACTTACATTTACCGGTTTGAAATACTTTTAATAAACATTCATCTACTTTCATACAAAGTTTCTAAGCCAAACCACTTATTAAAACAACTGTATACTCGACACACACACAATATACTCACCATTGTCGTCTACAGCCTCCAGGTTGGGTGAGCCTAGGAGTATTAGTCTCCTCACAAACTGGTGGTGACCAGACTGAGAGGCCCAGTGTAGCGGCGTGTAGCAGGACTGCCCTGAACCATCTGCTGAGAGTCCTGCTAGCAGAAGAGGAGATATCAGTTGACTGTGGCCCTCCCTCGCCGCTTTGCTCAGTAGACAGAGACCTTTATCATCAGAATCAACGCTGACGATGGTGGTGGGATCAGCGCCCAGGGAGAGAGAGTCTTTCACCTCCTCTGCGTTACCAGAGATGACTGCCCTTTCCAAGTTCTGTTGCAGACGTGAAAGTGAGTCTCTACCACGCACACACACACACACACATATACGGTATACATATATATAGCAGAATATGTGACCTTGATATATAGTAAACATTTATCAGAAGGCAAATTTAAATACATATATTAACTATGATTGACCAGACAAGAAGTAATGAAGAAGGTAATTGACAGGTGTGCTTCAGGTAATTGACAGGTGTGCTTCACTCACTATTGTTGCCAAGCTCCTGAATCCTGAAGACGCCATACCTGTCTGAGAACACCTGTGGAGGGGAGGTTAATGACACGTGATTAATGTAGTACACCTGTTGGATAATTACCTGTATATTCAGACATTGATTATATAGAACTTGATATATTGTACACTTAAATTACCTGTGTCACCTTGTTATGTTGGCCGGCCATTATGGTAGAGTAATTAGCAGGTGGAGGCTCACAGGTAACGCACTACTTGAGGTCATTGTCGCACAGGTGTGATAACGTGTTACCTCATCCTCGGGCATTTTCCCTCCCCAGTGTGGCCATGTGCGATGATTGGAGACTTAGAGACACAGGTGATGATTGGAGACTTAGAGACACAGGTGATGATTGGAGATTTAGAGACACCGGTGATGATTGGAGATTTACAGACACCGGTGATGATTGGAGACTCAGAGACACAGGTGATGACTGGAGACCTAGAGACACAGGTGATGATTGGAGACTTAGAGACACAGGTGATGACTGGAGACCTAGAGAGACAGGTCACGACAGCCAACAACGCCACACTCAACTTCAATACTGGTTGCTACACAAAGCTTACTAGCCTCTACCGACCCATACGAGTGATTAGATATCGTTTTTATCGCCTCCTGTTATCAGTTCATTGTTGTGTTGGTGACAAATGCCCGTCAATGAATTTATTGTATATTGTTTATATGTCAGCCCGCACACGTGAGGCTCATTATGCGTAAGGTTAGGTTAGGTTTTGTTAGGTTAGGTTTGGTTAGGTTTGGTTAGGTTAATCTACAGGTGAAATAAGCTGGGATGCCTATGATTTTCTGGTGGGCTAAATTTTTCATCTAATTCACACATACACACCTTATGTTTTTATTGAATACAAAGTTAATTAACATGTATCTCAGTTAATAATTAACATGTATCTCAGGTGATAATTAACATGTATCTCAGGTAATAATTAACACGTTTCCCAGGTGATAATTAACACGTATCTCAGGTAATAATTAACACGTTTCCGAGGTAATAATTAACATGTATCAGGTAATAATTAACATGGATTTCAGGTAATAATTAACACGTATCTCAGGTAATAATTAACATGTATCTCAGGTGATAATTAACATGTATCCCAGGTAATAATTAACATGTATCTCAGGTGATAATTAACATGTATCTCAGGTGATAATTAACATGTATCTCAGGTGATAATTAACATGTATCTCAGGTGATAATTAACATGTATCTCAGGTGATAATTAACACGTATCTCAGGTAATAATTAACATGGATCTCAGGTAATAATTAACACGTATCTCAGGTAATAATTAAAAGCACAAGATAACCTTTAACTCCGAACCTGATAACGTGCAGTCTTAATCAGTCCTTAGAGATTGATATGTTACTGAGGATGAGGGAGGCTAATGGAGGGTGTTGGAGGGTGATGAAGGGTGTTGGAGGGGTCTTGAAGGGTGATGAAGGGTGTTGAAGGGTGTTGGAGGGTGATGAAGGGTGTTGGAGGGGTCTTGAAGGGTGATGAAGGGTGTTGGAGGTGATGAAGGTGTTGGAGGGTCTTGAAGGGTGATGAAGGGTGTTGAAGGGTGTTGGAGGGTGATGAAGGTGATGAAGAGGTGTTGAGGGTGATGAAGGGTGTGATGAAGGGTGTGGAGGGTGATGAAGGGTGTTGGAGGGGTCTTGAAGGGTGATGAAGGGTGATGAAGGGTGATGAAGGGTGTTGGAGGCTGAGGGATGGGTGTTGTGTAGTTCTGTGACGTCATAATAATGTTCTGTGACGTCATCATAATGTTCTCTTGAGTCATTATAATGTTGTGGCTGGGTGGCGCCGAGAGGGCGTGGCTAGCTGACGACAGGAGGCGTGGCTGTGTGGTGCGGGGAAGGCGTGGCTATCTGGCGACGGGAGGCGTGGCTGTGTGGCGCGGGGAAGGCGTGGCTATCTGGCGACGGGAGGCGTGGGGCAGGACAGGGCAGGGCGCGGCAGTGTGTGTGTGTGTGCCCGTGTGTTACCGTGCGTGTCCCACTGCTGAGCCCCAACGAACCTTCCCAAACTCTCCGACGAATTCGATATTTTCCGAACTTTTATTTACGAACTTTTGTTACGACGTGTTGGTGGTGCGCCCGACCCAGGGAGGCAGGACTCCGTGAGAGCCCCTGGGCGGGGGCGTGGCCCCTCGCTGCCCCAGCCAGGTCAGTACAGGTCAAAGAGACCTGAGCCGAGTCGCGTGTTACCTGTGTTAGTAGTTACAGGCAGTGTGTGTGTGTGTGTGTTAGTATACCTTACAGTGTTTTTGTTCAAACACAAAAGTCAATTACTGTCTGCAAACTTTTGTTTAGTAAATAGATGGTGGG
This sequence comes from Homarus americanus, assembly GCF_018991925.1. Classification (NCBI taxonomy): domain Eukaryota; kingdom Metazoa; phylum Arthropoda; class Malacostraca; order Decapoda; family Nephropidae; genus Homarus; species Homarus americanus. The sequence continues at coordinate 37,506 of NW_024712723.1, forward strand.
GAAACATTCTGGAACCTTACACGTCTTTAGTGTGTGTGTCTGTCTGTGTGAGTATTCATGTATGTATCAGTGTCTGTGGTGTGTGGCGGAGTGGATACAACACTCGCCCCTAAAGCTCGCTGGTTCGCTCCCAGGGTATCCACATCCCACCCAGCTGTGGTTTGGTACCTTACTTTACGGTTGAGGAAATGAACACGGACGAGTACAGTGTATTGTCTTAGGGAAACAGTAAATAATCATAATATTTCCTTCCTGTTATCTTAACTTTCTCAATTCCTGTGTTATCTTAGTTATAGTTTCTTAGTATTATCTTATTCCTTCTAAGCATTTTTTATTACATTATGTTCCGTTGAGAGATAGATAGATAGATAGATAATTCAATAAAATCGTCATACATGTCTTATAAACAATTTACCTAGACACTGCAGGTACATAAACAATGATAAACAGTAAGGTGTCTGGCCAAGTGTAGCCACCTGAGGTTATGGTCAGCTGTGCCATATGTTTTAACTCTGTTCTGTTCCTCGTGTTCCTAACCTAACCTTAACCTAACATCTCTTTACCTTACTAGTCAAACCTAACCTAACCTAACCTAACCTAACCTAATCTAACCTTAACCTAACCTAACCTTAACCTAACCTAACCTAACCTAACCTAACCTAACCAAACCAGTTACAAGGTCCAATAACAACTCCAGCAGCCATATTTAGAAAACATTCTCATCAAAATTCTGACATGATTTAGGCAACACAGCTCCTGATCCCCGTAGAGAGCCATAACACAACCCTGATAGCGCTGACACTGGTTCCTTAACTCCAGGTGATGCTCTCGCTCTGCATGTGTCTACAAGCGTTAGTGAGTTGGACAGCCCGCAAGTACACTCAGGTAAATGTGTCCTACTTGTGTGTGTGTGTGTGTGTGTGTTTTTGTGTGTGTACCTAAAGGGGCTCCCGCACACATGTATACACGCACCATACATAAAAGCATAATTATAATAAAAACGTACAGGGAAATCCACACATACACATACAACCCTCACACACACACACACACACACACACACACACACACACGTACTAGTACTAACTAACTATTGTCATTGTCACATTAACAAAAAAAAAGTTTGGTTTTCTTTACAACAAATAGACTCTCTCTCTCTCTCTCTCTCTCTCTCTCTCTCTCTCTCTCTCTCTCTCTCTCTCTCTCTCTCTCTCTCTCTCTCTCTCTCTCTCCTATTCACTGTTTTCTCTAATTACTCTTTATCATCTACGGTCATTATTATTCTTCCTTCATCACATTAATTAGGATCTTAGTTACGATACAGTGGTGAGGAGGAGGAGGATGAAGAGGAGGAGGAGGAGCAGGTGGAAGAGGAGGAGGAGGAGCAGGTGGAAGAGGAGTAAGAGGAGGAGGAGGAGGAGCAGGTGGAAGAGTAGTAAGAGGAGGAGGAGGTGGAAGAGGAAGAAAAGTTTGTGCCATTGCCAAAACCTAATCTAGCCAACATGGTGTCACCTCTCGCCCGCCTACTCGCATGGTCTGTTTGGTCATCCGCATAGTGTTACTGTGTGTTACTGTGTGTGTTTTCCTTCGCTTAGTGTTACAGTAAGAGTTTTTCCTTCGCTTAGTGTTACAGTGTTTTTCCTACACAGTGTTACAAGCAGTAGGGTATCTATTGAAAAGGTTTATACTATGATTCCTCCGCCTTCACACACTTAATAATATAACCCGTATACTTATGCACTTTATACCCAGTCTACATTCCCTCATTATGGCTGAGTTATGTTATATAACTAGGAATTAACAACATTCTTCAAGGCGGCAACTTGAACCCGGAAATACCACTAGAGGGAAGGTTGGTGTGTGTGTGTGTGTGTGTGTGTGTGTGTGTGTGTGTGTGTGTGTGTGTGTGTGTGTGTGTGTGTGTGTGTGCCACTAAAGTACAAATGTTAACACTCTTAATTTTAACATTCACTAATTCAATTACTCCAACCAATTCAACAACTAGTCAGTTCCATTCGTCAAACTCACGAATCACCAATTACACAACAAACTATATTTACCCTCACACAGTATTTTAATATTTCTCTCTAAAGCCACGATAAGCTTAAGAGGCTCCCACGACACCAGCTAAACCTGCGTTAAGTTCAAGATCAGACTCAGTAAACAGTGAATTTAAATATACTAAAGTCAATAACTATCACCAAAATACGACTAATCACTGCGGGATCTCTTTCATCCAGACCAATGGCAATATACACTTACTGCTTATTATAAACTGTGATTTATAACTAAATAGTTATATTTTATAAGGAAAAACATTTATAAATATACCAGACATACACTCGGCCCCTCCCTCCTCTCCTCATCCGGAAATTTATCTTCGCTCATATCAAGTTGAGAAAACGTCTCATATTTTTATTACTCCCGAGGCGCTGTTATCACCGCAGGGGTTGGTGTGCAGGGGGAGCACATGGTGTTTTAGAAGAGTTACAACCACGAAGTAGATTACACGTGAATGTCTTGAAGCAGATGTTTGGATGCTTTTGTGACTGGTGAAGGTCGTGTGTGGCGGTGGTAGTGTTTGGAAGGTTTACACAGTTACATAGATTAATAAATTATTTAAGACAGATGTCGGATCACCTGAAGATTCTCCCCCTTCCCTTTCATCCTTCTTCTCCTCCATCACTCTCCTTATCCTTCATTATCCTTGTCCACAATCTTCCTCCTCCTCCTTCGCTCTTACCGGGTATTCCTTCACTGTTTCTACCTTGTTCTTAGACGCTTATTAAACAAACTAACAGACAGGCAGAAGGAAATAGATGCTAAACCAACAGACAGGGATGATTACTTTATCATTCTTGCAGATGTTAAGTGTGGCCTAATCATTCTTAGGAGAGGTAGTTACTCTTCCTTATTGATTATAATAACGATACTACTACTACTACTACTAATAATAATAATAATAATAATAATGTTCTCAGTTGTTGCTACACCGCCTTAGTTTCGTAAGAGTGATGGTGAAAACGTTTACACAAATTAATGTAGTGCATTCGGTAAAAATAATGTTCGGTGAAGTTAAGTCAGGTCAGGTCAGGTCACGTCAGGTTAGGTTTGATAAAAAAAAGTTAATGTTTTCACCCGACAATTACCCTCGACTTCAAAGCCCTGCCTACTGTGTGTGATGAAAATTGTTGATACCGAGGTAGGTGGTCAAATTCTATTGAAACATGAAGGAATTAATATTTTGTTTTATTTCTGAGGTTGTCCTGTACCGACTCTTTACCGGCCAGGTGTATACTAGTGTGTGACAGTCCCCACGAGGCTCAGTGTGTGACAGTCCCCACGAGGCTCAGTGTGTGACGTCAGGGAGAAAAAGAGTGACTGCGTCGTGTTTACCTTCCGGTTGGTAATGGCTGGGGAGTTACCTTGAGTCAACACGTCACCGCTCTCCTCCCAGACGTAGTACAGTGTTTGTTATCATACTAACTACTTAAGGGATTATGGTCTTAAGAGTATAGCACATTGACGCAGTAGCTACAGTTGGTACAAATATGGTGAACTATAATGGTCTTAGTTCTATTCCACAGTTTGTTATATTCTCGTGACAATATCTGTATAAGCACATACGCACTAAGACCCCCTGCCCGCTTCCTGATTATGAGTCAGCCTTATGAGTCGACTCCACCTGACTCACACGTCAGTTGTGGCGCCATGGACACTCTTAACTCAGTAGTGGGTGGCACCATCATAGTGCACCACTGCTCATGTGCACTTTTAAACGTGTGCACCACTACCCATGTGCACAATTACACATATAGAGAAGCGAAGGAAGTGTGAGACACAAGAACTGCCCCCCACCACCCCCTACCTCACCCTCACAGTGCATCACACAGCTGGTCTCCTCCTCACACGAAGGAGGAGGGAGAAACACGTCAGGAATCTGTCGGGAACTGCAGTTGTGAGTTTCCCTGCGTCACTCTACCCTGCCACCTAGAGGGTAACCTGTGCGTGTTTATGAGTGACGGGAAAAATACGGAAGCTACGTGTGTCTTAGTTGTGTGAAGACAGTGTTACTATTATTATTGTTGTTGTTGTTGTTGTTGTTGTTGTTGTTACTGTTGCCTGGAGGACCCAGAACCCACCCCTGGGAGGTATGTTGGGTTAAAAGCAGGGTGGGTCGTTCACAGTGTCCCCTATAACCCACCCCAGGAGGCAGGAAGCACCTTTAAACCATTAGAGAGGCAATAAAGGCTCAGCAGCACATGGCAGCCTCCCCTCCCGGCGCCACAACGCACACACGCCAGTGTCTTGTCTCTTGGGAATTTGGTTCGATCTCGGGGACCTCACAGTCTACGCAGGTTTAAATGGGTACCAGTACCTAACTTTACAGATGGGGAAGTGATGGCAGTAGAGTGCAGTGTCGATAATTTAGTACTGTACAGGTATAGTGTTTTGGATTTGGTGGGAGTATTATACTGTATATGCTTATTTTTATTTCGGATAGTCCGGACTTTTGGTTAATCCGGACTATCCTCCTCACATTTCGTCCGGATTATCGAATACGTCTCGGATACCGCCATGACAATATCCACACGCTAAATTTAGTCAAAATCCATCATAACCCACCGAACAGGCAGGCCCCCCCTCCCCCCCCCCACAAGGACTCTGTGAGACGAAACTACACGAAATTCTTCAAGTTGGAAGTTAGTGGCTGTGATGTGATACCTACAGCGTAACGTAACTAGTATAGTTAGACCACCAGGCTGACGGTGTGTCTGTTAGCCAAGTGTGTGTGTGTGTGTGTACGTGCTACCTTGACCTCCTCCTCCTGTAAGATAGAGTGAGAACAAATCTTCAGGTCATCCGGATTGGGGTCTATTAGAACTGGGCCCCATCTGACCCCCCCCCCCTAATACCTTCAACAGGTGTCATAATAAACCCCCAAACAGGAGCCCTTGTTACCCGGGGGAGCGACACACAGTCATCACTATATCGGGGTTGTGAGTGACACCTGAGCCGGGTCGTGTTCACCTGTGTTGATGTAATGTTAATGATTAGTTGTTGGTGGAGGATGTTGTTCTCTCTCTCTGTAATGACTTAATACTCTTTATCTGTCTATCTCTCTTTCCTTCTTCCCTCCTATTAATTACCCTTCCTTCTGCCCTTTCCCTTACCTTCCTTCTCTCCTCCCCCCCCCCAGGGTAACTTGGCAGAGCCCACAGACCCATGGCATCACATGACAGTGTGTCTGGTGCATTCACTTCCTGGCTCTCTCTCTCTCTCTCTCACAATTACATATAAATTCATAATTTACGGATAAAATAATCTTATATTAAATTACCTTAAGGCATTAACTGGTGTGAACACGAGAGAGAGAGAGAGAGAGAGAGAGAGAGAGAGAGAGAGAGAGAGCATCACCTGCAGTGTGTACCACCTGAGAACTTGGCACCAGCTGCCTTGATGAGGTAACCACCTGGGTGTGTTGCACAGCGTCCAGCCCCTCTCCCCTCACCTTCACCCCTCTCCCCTCACCTTCACCCCTCACCTCTTGTACCCCTCTCCCCTCATCTTCACCTTCCTCCCTTCATTTAACAATAGAAAGGTAGCTGTAGTGGTGTTAAGTGTGTGATCAGCAGGTGGGGTCAGCAGGTGTGGTCAGCAGGTGTGGTCAGCGGGTATGATCATTAGGTGTGGTCAGCAGGTATGATCATTAGGTGTGGTCTGCAGGTATGGTCAGGTATGGTCAGCAGGCATGATCAGTATTTGTGGTCAGTAGGCGTGGTCATTAAGTATGATCAGAAGGTGCGATCAGCAGATGTGGTCAGCAGGTGTGGTCCCACCTCACCATCACCAGCAAGATGTGGTCGCGTGTGTCACCAGCCAGCACTGAGCTTATGTTGGCACAGCACCAATCTCTCTCTCTCTCTCTCCACCAGTAATACCTGTACAGTACTCTCATCTACAGGTATTTTGTTCGCTGTTAATTATCTTGTACAGGTGAAGAAGGAGCTTACGTTGAAGTGTGACTGAGGGCGTGTTGAGGGTGGTGGTGTGGTGGTGGTGGTGTGGTGTGGTGGTGTAGTGTTGGTGATGGTGGTGTGGATTAGGTTAGGTTAGGATGAGTTGGGATAATAACAAACAACATCAAAACAGAAATACCTTTTAGAAAATATAATAAACTCGACGCCAGAATAATTCCCCACCATTAAAACTCCCTAAAGGCCATAAAGATAAAAATAACCTTTCCAGCTACTCAAAAGCGCCCAGGGCCTTAACCCACCCCCCTCGTGTATCATGAGTGGGGGGTATCCCAAGCATCTCACCCACCTCACCCCTCTTCTGGCCCTTACCTTACCTCTTTCCTCACCCTCACCTCATCTTCACTCCTTATCTTACACCTAACCTAAATGTGTAGGGTTATTTTATGAAACTATCGTCCCCACCCAATAACCCACCCCACCCCTCGTGACCCATGCCCCTATTAATCACACCATCCCACAACTAATAACCCACCCCACCACCCATTATAACCCACCCCACCCCCATAACCCACCCCACCCCCATAACCCACCTCACACACTCCCTGTGCCTCAAATCCAACCATTTCTCACCATTGTTTGTCATTAAGGGCTTGGGGAGCGTCTTACACGTGTCTTCCTCACACACACACACACACGACGGGATTCTCTCTCTCACCTGTGCCGGTTTATTTCACCTGAAGATTAACCACCCTAACGCCTCCTGGGGTTAGAAGGGGTTAGGGAATTAGGTTAGGTTGCTTAATTAGGTTAAGCTAGATTAGTATTAGGTTAGGTTAGCGTTAGGATGGTTAATCTTCAAGTAAAATAAGCTGTGGTGTCTAATCAGCCGGTGCTCCGAGATACTTTTGGTTTAATCGACTAAGATGACTTATTGTTTATTACTGTTCATGATGGCCCAGTATGTATTAAGTAACTTCAGTAATGGACTTGTTACGTGGAAAGCGTAGTTTTATAACGAAGAGGTGTACCAGGAAAACACAAACATCTTGACTAATAAAACGTTATACATTCAGAAAATATTGAATATACTTAACGACCGCACTAAATTGGCCCCCATCCTAGACGACTTATTCAAGGTAATTCTTAAGTATGAGGTCAAGATTAACTTAAAACAAGAATATCATAAATGACCTCCTTCGTTAGCGGGTCCAAACCAGGTATCCTGTACGGGCTACCAAAGGCACAATCAAAGATAAAAGTCGTGTCGCGGTTCAGTTCTGGTGCCCCTATTATAGAATGGATATAAATTCACTAGAGTCGGTGCAGCGAAGAATGACAAAAATGATTCCGACTTAGAAACCTTCCATATCAGGATAGGTTAAAGAAACTTAACTTGCATCCCTAGAAAGACGAAGAGTGCAGGGAGATATGATAGAAGTATTTGAGGGTGAAAGGAATCAATAAAGGGATATAGATAAAGTTCTTATAATATCCGAGCAGGATTGGACTCGGAGCAACGGATTCGTTGATGTTTAGGGTTTAGGAGGAGATAGGAAGGAACTGGTTCCTAAATAGGGCGGTGGACGAGGTGAAAAGCTTAGCAACTTTGTAGTAAGTGCTGGAACTCTGGAAAGTTTTAAAAGGAGGCTGGATGATTCATGGATGATAGAGTGGTAGTAACTCGACAGGAGCTGCCATACAGGCCAACCGGCCTATTGCAGACTCCTTATGTTCTTATGTTCTCATAAAGGAACTACTGTACTCTTTAACAATGGTTTCCTAAGAACTTACAGACGCTTATAGAGGCAAAACACTTCATAGGGTTTTGGTCCCACAGCGCCTCACCGTCCCTAAATATTCTATCTATGTCACCATCCTGCACACAGTAACCCATTTTCACCCTTACAAACAAACTTAAGAAGCTCCTCAATGAATTTTATCCACAAATTTCTCTTAGACTAGTCTTCAAAGCCCAGAGTTCAATTAAAAATTCTTTGAAACTAAAGGCACTACACCACCCACACACCCGTAAGTTGTTTGTCAATTTACGTGTTAGCTGTAGGGCAGCATATATAGGTAAAACTAAAAGACATTTGATAACTCGCTTAATGAGCACGGCCTGAACGGCCCAGTTAATTACCCAACCACCAAATTCAGCTTATTCGTAACCACGCCCACCAACATCTCACCCGTTTCCACAGTTGTTGGCAGGACCAACTGTGAGACGGGCCTCCTCGATATGGAAACTTTAAGTAAAGCCATCCATTTGTGTTATGGCTTCCTGTGAATTGTTGTGTTTTTTCACACTAGGCTCGTCTAAATTAAGGTAATACCTCCTGTATATTTTAGTTGTGTACGTAGGTCTCCTGTCATGTTTATTGGTTTTAACTTATATTGCTCTTTTAAAGTTTTGCGGAAGGTCAATTTTAGAATAATGTTCCGTTTTTATTGTGTATGACCTGTAATGTGTTAAAACCTTTTGGTTGTTCTCTATACAGTAAGCTCTGATGGTAAATGATTTTACGAAACATTGGTGATTAATGAAACCTGTTAGTCAAGACGTTTGTGTTTTCCCTGGTTCTCTTCTTTCGTTATGTATGTATGTGTGGCGACCTGTGGTGCAATGGTCAGCATCCTCGCCTCCCAGGCAGTGACACAGGTTCGATCACCGGGCAGGGTGAAGCTATGGGCAGGTTTTTTACGCCATTTGCCTCTGTCTACCAGCAGTGGAATTGGGAACCTCGATGTTAATCGATTTGCTGATCGTGTTCCGGGGTAATGGTTAGCCAGTGCAGTTGGCGAGTTGTCGGTCTTCTCGGACTATTCCTTGACACACGTTGTTGTGTAGTGTATTTACGATGGTTTTTAACTGATTCTTCCTTCCTCCTCCCCTCCCTCCCACCCTCTTCCTTCCTTCCTCTCCCCTCCCTCCCTTCTTAACCTTCCCTTCCTCCCTCCCCTCCCACCCTCTTCAACCTTCCCTTCCTCTCCCCTCCCTCCCTCCCTCCTCTTCAACCTTCCCTTCCTCTCCCCTCCCTCCCTCCCTCCTCCCAGGGCATCTCGTTTCCCTCTGTTAGCCATATATCAACCCTCCTCCCTCCCCCAGCGCGTGATCTTCCTCCTCCTCCTCCTCACCCTCCTCCACGCGTACTGCCTTTAACAGATCCTTGTGGGACCTGACCATATATCGTCTACCATGACTTCTCCTAGTGGACCCCAGTGACCTCTTCCATGACCCCTTGTCAGAGACCCCAGTGACCTCTTCCATGACCTCTACCTCCTAGTGAGACCCCAGTGACCTCTTCCATGACCTCCTTGTGAGAGACCCCAGTGACCTCTTCCATGACCTCTACCTCCTAGTGAGACCCCAGTGACCTCTTCCATGACCTTCTTGTGAGACCCCAGTGACCTCTACCTCCAGGTGACCGGGCGTTATATAAGTGTGGCTCTATGACTGTGTTGCCTCAGTTAACTGTTAAAACCTCTTTGTTGTGGCCTATAGTATTTGTATCAAGATAATTACCTCGTGTTTTTATCTTTACTTGAGTCCCACCTGTGTGTGTGGTAGGGGTTCCCGGGTCCTTCCTCCGCCCCACACCACCCCCACACCTCCACCACCCATCCCCTCCCCCCACATCCCTCCACATCCTCCTCCCACACCCCACATCCTCCACACACACATCCCCTCACCCCCCACAGCCATCCCCTCACCCCCACACCCACATCCCCTACACCCCACCCCCCACACACTCTCCCACACCCCACCACACCTGGTAGGCATGCACATGTATATAAGTGACTCATGTGGTTTAAATATACGTGTTAGTTAAGTTTATTAACACGACCGACTGGTGTTAATAGCTCGACAACAACATATTAGAGCTGGACCCCAATAACATGGTTAGGTTAGGCTGGGTTGGGTTGAAGCTAGGTTAGGTTGGGCCAGGCTGGGCTGGAGTTGAGTTAGGTTAGAGCTAGGCTAAGGTTAGGTAAGCTAGGCTGGGTCGTGACTTATTAAGACTGGGGCACATAGATGATCAGTCGAATCTCACAGTTGATTGATTGAATGATTGATTAGTCATGGAATTACGTCATAATACCATTCAGTCAAGTCATTTTGAGGGTTGGCGACCCTGGCCCTCCTCCCCAACCAAAATAGTGGACATCAACAACTTACCCCCAGTCCGTGTGTGTGTCGCAGGGCAGTGTTGGGGAGAAGCTAGCGCGTGAGGAGTTATTGTGGAGGAGAGAGTAATAGGGGGGTGTGAGAGAGAGAGAGAGAGAAGAGAGAGAGAAGAAGTCTGTCGACTTTGGCACGGTGCTGTCATCTCCCTCCCCTGATCACCTCTCATTACTGTCTCTTGACTACTCCTCCCTACTTACCTTACTGTCAGCCTCCTTATCTCCCTACCTCCCTCACCGTCCACCTCCCTACAGTCATCACCACCACCACAGTCATCACCACCACCACCACCACAGTCATCACCACCACAGTCATCACCACCACAATCATCACCACCACCACCACAGTCATCATCACCACAGTCATCACCACCACCACCACCACAGTCATCACCACCACGATCATCATCACCACAGTCATCACCACCACCACAGTCATCACCACCACGGTCATCACCACCACAGTCATCACCACCACCACCACCACAGTCATCACCACAGTCATCACCACCACAGTCATCACCACCACCACCACAGTCATCACCATCACCTAAACTGAGCTGATCGTGTCTATGGGGTCTAATGTAGTCAGGTTTACGACACAAGACGCCCTGGAAGTCAACACGGTAGATGGTGGGGTGGGGGAGAGGGGGGGCTCAAATGTCGTACTGCAGATGTGAGCGACAGTGCCACCACAGTCATGCGTCTGGCACCCTCAGCACCGAGTCTAGACAACTTTGTAGGTAATTTTTTGCGCAATTTTTTGATGTTTCTTTGAAGATCACGAGACATCTTCCGGTGACGTCCATCACTTTTCCTCCCTCTAGTGGTACTCTCTCTCTCCTCACGTTCACCTCCCTCTCCTCACGCCCACCTCCCTCTCCTCACGCCCACCTCCCTCTCCTCACGCCCACCTCCCTCTCCTCACGCCCACCTCCATCTCCTCACGCTCACCTCTACCTTGCCTTGCGTTAATGTCGGAAAAAGAGATCAATGCGCGCGTGTATGTGTGTGTGTGGCTATCGAGAGGGGTGTCTGTTGTAGTGGACGTGATAGTTGTTAAGTATGGCCACGTACAGAAACACACACAGCCGAGTACACGCACACATACACAGCCACGTACAGAAACACACACAGCCGAGTACACACACACACACAGCCGCGCACACAGGTCGCCGGCACCAGGAAGCATATTGTTACAGCTGAAAGTAAATATTATGCCGGTTGGTGACTGACTTTACCGGAATATATAGTGGTGACGTGCTGCCTGGTGACGTGGTTGCTTGCTGCTGCCTGGTGACGTGGTTGCTGCCTGGTGACGTGGTTGCTTACTGCTGCCTGGTGACGTGGCTGCTTGCTGCTGGCTTACGTGGTTGCTTGCCTGGTGACGTGGCCGCCTGGTGACGTGGTTGCTTGCTGCTGCCTGGTGACGTGGTTTGCTACTGCTGCCTGGTGACGGGTTGCTTGCTGCCGCCTGGTGACGTGGTTGCTTGCTGCCTGCCTGGTGACGTGGTTGCTTGCTGCTGCCTGGTGACGTGGTTACTGTTGCTGCTGGTGACGTGGTTGCCTGCTGGTGACGTGGTTGCTGCACTGCCTGCCTGGTGACGTGGTTGATTACTGCTGCCTGGTGACGTGGTTGATTACTGCTGCCTGTTGGTTGCTTGCTGCTGCCTGGTGTGACCGCTGCCTGGTGACGTGGTTGCTTACTGCTGCCTGGTGACGGCTGGTACTGCTGCCTTACTGGTGACTGCTGCCTGACGTGGTTGATTACTGCTGCCTGGTGACGTGGTTGCTTGCTGCTGCCTGGTGACGTGGTTGCTTGCTGCTGCCTGGTGACGTGGTTGCTTACGCTGCCTGGTGACGTGGTTGCTTGCTGCTGGGTGACGTGGTTGCTTGCTGCTGCCTGGTGACGTGGTTGCTTGCTGCTGGCTGGTGACGTGGTTGCTTGCTGCTGGCTGGTGACGTGGTTGCTTGCTGCTGGCTGGTGACGTGGTTGCTTGCTGCTGCCTGGTGACGTGGTTGCTGCTGCTGCCTGACGTGGTTGCTTGCTGCTGCCTGGCTAGTTGTGGTAGTGGTTGTGGTGTGTGTGTGTGTGTGTGATGGTGGTAGTGTGGTGGCAATGGTGGTAGTGTGGTAGTGTGGTGGTGGTGAGGTAGAGATGTGTGGTAGTTGTGGTATGATGATGGTAGGTGGTGATGGTGGTAGGTGTGGTGATTGTGGTGGTGGTGGTGATGGTGGTAGTTGTGGTGGTGTTGATGTGGTGACAGATGGTGGTAGGTGTGTGATTGTGGTGGTGGTGGTGAGTTGTGTGATGGTGGTGATGGTGGTAGGTGTGGTGATTGTGGTGGTGGTGATGGTGGTAGTTGTGGTGGTGTTGATGATGGTGGTGGTAGTGGTGTGATGTGTGGTGGTGGTGTGGTGGTGTGGTGTGTGGTGGTGGTGGTGGTGATGGTGGTAGTTGTGGTGGTGTTGATGATGGTGGTGGTAGTTGTGGTAGTGATGATGGTAGTTGTGGTGATGGTGGTAGGTGTGGTGATTGTGGTGGTGGTGGTGATGGTGGTAGTTGTGGTGGTGTTGATGATGGTGGTGGTGGTAGTTGTGGTAGTGATGATGGTAGTTGTGGTAGCTGCTGGGAGGAAGTACAATCATGTCACCTGAGAGAACTTGTTGTGGGTGCCAGAGCCAAGTTGGTGTTGTCAGGGGAAGGCTGCCCACCTCCCTCCCTCCCTCATACCTAACCTCCATCACCCCCCTCCCCCCCTCACCACCTTGCCAAGAGATCTCACAAGCGTGGTGTGGAATAATACTAATAATAGCAGCGGTGCGCCATAATAATAGTGTCAGGCGAAAAGGTCAATGGTAGATGGTGGTCTTATATGGTAGTGTTGGGTTTCTGTGAGGTGGAGCCTATTAACCATCTGTAGTGACTAGTAGGACACATCTTATAGCCAATAGCACTAATAGCACACGCTGATACAGAACCAAGACACATACAGTACATTACCGTTCTCTCTCTGTCCCTTGTTCCGGTCAGGGGAAACTGAAGTATAATAATTTACTTCTCGTTACACTGAGTTTTGTGTGTGTGAAAAAGATAAATATTGTGCAACACTCTGGTGGACCTGTTGGAGGCTCACCGCACCACCCCTCCTCTCTTATATACGCCATTTGATTTTGTGGCATAATGGTCGTGGCTGCAGCGTGTTGGATTCCCTTGTGGAGAGTTGAATCATCATTGGAGGCATTCTGAATTCCTCCCTCCCTCCTACCCTCTCTCGTACCCTCCCTCCCTCCCTCCCATACCTTTCAATATGTTTCACCAAATGTCAAAAATATTTCCAAATTAGAACAAAATATATTTATTATTGCTAATACAACTTAAAAAAATATAAACATTAATCAGAAAATAGTTTAATCATCAGGTAAAATAAGCTGTGGGGGCGGGGGGGGGGGGCCTATTCTTCAGGTGATGCCAAACAATTTATGTATACAAGTTCTGATGGAAAATTTGGCTGAGTTTAAGTAGTTTTCTTCTGCCTTAGACACTGCTCACCTGCCTACCTGTCATAATATTTTGGTAGAGATAAATACTGGGGTGTTGAGATGTTTACCTGTGTATGTGTTCTCAGTGTCAGGTGATGTGATCGTTTTTTATGCACACATACACCGTGTACGTGCAAATATGTGCGTGTGTGTTTATTTCCAATCTCCAAGGACAGGTCATTGCACTCACCGCCTCCACCCTCGCTGTGGTGGTGGTAGTTGTGGTGGTAGTATTGGTTATAGTACTAATGGTGGTAGTGGTAGTCAGCCATATAGATCTACGGCTTAACTAACTCGGTGGGGTAGTTACGTGTTTGTTAGGATAGTTAGATTATAAAATGTGTAGAAGGCATAACTCAAAATGGAGGTTGGAGCCCATGAAAACGTTGTGGTAGTAGTGGTGGTGGAAGTAGTAGTTGTAGTAGTTGTGGTAGTGGTATATATACACTGGCACCTGCTTGGCACTATGACCTTGACAGCCATGCGAGTGCCACAACTGAGCTCAGTATTGCTACAGTGGCATGTATGTATGTATGTATGTATGTATGGGGTTGTGGTGTATATGTGATTTGTGTACTAACTACCTACATATACGATGATTTATATAATTTAGATACTTGTTTTCAGTACAGAGAGAGACTAGATTTATACAACCTCTTTATTAAACTTTCTCTTGAAACAGACTATCCATGACGGGGATCGAAGGAAACTAGTGTAGTCACCACTCGAATATACAGACTCCTTCAAAGTTACGTTTTCTGTGATGCTAAATTGTATCCGTTCTCTTTCTCAGCCGCTGAACCATGTCCCCCCGGAGTGCCGAGTCAGCTCAGATACTTCAATAACAGGTGAGTTAGCGTAAACGTCACCTTTAAGTCTTATCTGTGTAAATATTAAACAAAACTAAATACATATTGACGCAGTTTTTAAGATAATGTTCTCGTATGACGTTATAATGTCTCCCGGAATATCGTTTACACCACAAAGGGAAATATTTATTCAGTAAAATCGCCATATAAGAGCCCACATTTGTTGACATCATACAGATAATATAAACACTGGTTAACGCTAAATCACCTTCTAAAACACTAAAAGACTTCACCTCGTCATATCAATACCCTGAAACGTAACGTAGGTTTTAACACTCAGCAAGGCATGAGTGTACGCGACCCTTAACTCACAGAAGACTAATTAATGATCAGATGAACCCTTAACACACCCTAAAGGTCATGTAAACAAGGTCTATATTGGTGTATTAACGGGGAAACAGTTTTTAAGTTAGTTAGGCTTAAAATTTTCTTCGTTTTCTTTGAAGCCAACGAAAATATGATGCGATTTGTTTATAAACGTTAATATAATTCTTCATTGGCTGTGATGAGAACGATATTTTTACCACTCGAGTACATTGAATTACCCCTTGAGTACATTAGCTTCACCCCATGAGTGCAATATGCTGTATGTCTTAACCCTTTTAACACCCTGAGTACAGAGTTGTAACACCCCGAGTACAGAGTTGTAACACCCCGAGTACAGAGACTCAACCTCTTGAAAATGATGACTTAATCTCAAGGTTACCATGACATCACACTCAAGAAGTTAAGTCATCGTACTCAAGACGTTTATCACTTCATAAAGTATTAGTTTTCGGCAGTTTATAAGTCATCATTTTGTCATGTAAGTCGAACCAGCATTAAAGTGTGGTAGACATTTGTACACACACACACACACACACACACACACACACACACACACACACAAACACTTGATAACATGTTTTAAGGTGTAAATTCTATAACTGATAATCTTTATTCAAATTGGCGTCCTAAAAACAAGACCTTGGGCGGAATAATAGAGTCAGCTGGGCGTCATCCCTATTTATAGCCACGATGACGTCATTATCCTGGCTAATTTTTGGCGGGAAGATACGAGACAAAAGGTAAACACGCCCGCACAGACACACGCACACAGTAACACATACAGACTCATGCATACATACACGATCCCCCGCCCCACACACACACACACAAACATACATACACTACCTCAGGTCTCAGATAAAGATGTGTAAGTGTTTTAAAAGGGAGTTACCGTGTGTTAATGATTGAGACAGTGAGGTAGGTGAGGTGACAGACACACCAGTGAGGAAGGAGACGGAGGAGAGCTTGTGGCGAGAGATTCGGTGCTAAGGCTGGGTGGAGTCTTGTTAGGTCCAGTGTGTGGGCGGCCAGAGGGAGGGGTAGGAGGATGGAAGGGGGTAAGGGGGAGGGGGAAGGGGTAGAGGGTAGTTATAGGAGAAGGAAGGGGGGATAGAGAAGGATGGGTTAGGGGTAGAGGAGGAGAATGAGGGAGGACAGGAAAAGGAAGAGGTAAATGAAGTGGAGGAACAGGTAGAGGAGTAAGGAGGAGGTGCACCTCAGGAGTGGAAGGAGGAGGAGGAAGGGTATCACCTGCCTCCTCCTCCTCCTCGCTTCTTGTTGCTAATCACTTACCTGGGTCTGTAATCACCTGAGGCATCCACTGCTACCTGTCCCGTCTACAGGAATTCACGAGTCATTTTAGGATGAATAATTGAAGTTACCTGTGAAGTCATTAAGTGTATTTATAGGTGTACAGTATGAGGGTCTCCCCGTGTCACTATGGGTAGGATGAAGCCGTTAATGAATCAATAACCTTGACGAGGTAAGCCGGGGCCGCCCACACACACCTGGTGGTGCTGCTGCCGCCCGCCCACACTCCTCCCGCCCACATACGAGCCGCCTCGACATGGATATTATATACCTGTAACCGACAACCTGTACTCACCTGTATCCTTCGGGACACTTGTTTCTGCATCTCACATGACTGTACCAACACCCCCCCCCCCCACCAGCCTTAAACACCTTACCATTAAACACCTCAACGTTACCTGCGGGTTGTTAAGTCATTAAGGTGGTGAAAATAAGGATTAATTAATAATAAATAAAATATAAAAGATTTATTAATAAGAAAATACAAAAAATCATAGTTTACTTAATTCTTGGTCATATAACTGTGTGTGTGTGTGTGTGTGTGTGTGTGTGTTCATCCATAGACGTTAATATTACATAATCCTTCCACATTCCTGACCTCACTCGTGTTGGAGATGTTGGTGATATAGTGATGGTGGTGCCTGGGGCCATCACACACACACACACACACACACACACACAGGTAAGGGACGAAGGAAGGATAGAGGCAGAGAGGAGGAGGAAAGGAAGGGGAGGAGGGGAGGGGGGAGGACTTGATAATACCTGCAGCTTATTGTGAACGGATGGTGGGTGAGTGTACATGTCACTGAGCTCTGAATAAATTGCTCCACTCTCTCTCTCTCTCTCTCTCTCTCTCTCTCTCTCTCTCTCTCTCTCTCTCTCTCTCTCTCTCAGGACATCCTCGACGCGGTATCAACTCAAATTGATCTCCCGGATTAGGAATAGGAGCCGAACACTTGGATTAAAATAACGGGTTAGGATAGGTATAGGATAAGTTAGGTTAGGTTTATGTCAACGTACTCAAGAAGCTAATACGTTTGTACTCAAGGTGTTAATGCCATCGTACTCAAGGAAAGGGTTACAGTTGTGTCGTAATGTTTGGCGCCTTACACCGCCCTCTTGTTATTTCCTCTCCTTGTTGTTGATGCTTCTCGGATCCTTCCTCAGCTGGTGGGTGGACAGACAGACAGACAGACAGACAGACAGGCAGACAGACAGACAGATAGATATATAGATAGATAGATTTGTTCTTAAACTTAACTTTAGCCTTTGAATGGATAAGAACTGAAGGTACAGCATAGGTGCCACTGACGCGTCACTCACTCGTCAATATGTTACACTGGACACGTGATAGCTAGTCATTGGGGTTGCATGTTGCACTCACCTTTGCAATAGGATCCTGGTTGCCACGCCCACATTCCCAGACGCCGCCAGGGGCCGCCTACACGGTCCTGTATATTGTGATGATGTACGGAGACTGATGGCCGCTTTATGTAGGACGGGGTCACCTGTAGGGGCTGACCTAGGGGTGCTGGGGGCTGACCTGGGATACTCTGGGGTGACGTGAGGGCGCTTGGGGGTGACCTGGGGGCACATAGGATGGTGACCTGGGAGCACATGGGATGGTGAACTGGGTGACCTGGGAGCACCTGGGTGGTTACCTGGGAGCACCTGGGTGGTGACCTGGAAGCACCTGGGGCGTCTTACCTCACACACTGACACAGGATGTTGACTTAACACACTCCCACGCTACAGTACGTGATGGTGCCTGGATAAATGGGCCCCAGTCCCCATGGGCCCCAGAGCTAATAGACCAAATCTCACTGGGCTCCGGTAGTAGAAGGCTCCAGTCTTAGTGGGCCCTCGTCCTATTGGGCTTCAGTGCTAATATACCTCAATTCTATTAAGCCCTAATAAGTAAGACGGGTTAGGTTGGGGCCTATTAAGCCTGGGGTCCAATCGGACTTGGATCCACCAGGACTTGGACCCAATTGACCTACAAATGACTCTCTCTCTGGGAATAATTTTATGAGTGTTGTGACTGTGTGGACTAGCAAGCGGTGGTGAGGTGTCATTAACATTCTGCAGGGTAGACCTGGCTGACTGACTGGTGGCGGCAGGAAGCATCACCAAGGTAGAGTCTGAGTAATTTAGTCACCATTTTGATTATTTTTACTATTAATACCTTTTTTTCAATATTATTTTTTTATTCTCTTTAAGTCAGCTTAAGAGTTCTCCGAGAATTTAAACAAAGGTGATATAACAAAGGTACTCAAACTATTCAACCAGGAGCGAACTCGCAACAATGGTTTTAGAGTAGTGGATGAGTGGAACAAGTTACCAAACATCATCATTAACTCGAATACGCTGGATAGCTTCAAACATAGGTTGGATGGATATATGAGCAATAGGGGTTGGGTGTAAATGGGACTGCCTTTAGGATGGGTCAATAGGCACGCTGCAGTTTCCTCTAATCTAATGTCCTTACCTACCTACCCCGTTTATATATTCAGGGTGTCTCAGAAAAATTTTACAAACATTCAAAGCAATATAGACCTGTGTGTATGCATTTATCTGAGACATCCTTAGTTGTGATAACCTTCCAGTATAGAGAGTGGCTACAACACTCACCACATGTCCTGGTTCACCCTCAGGGCACCCCACAGTTCACCCAGCTGTGATAGGGTGTGGTGCTGCTTGGGAAGTGATAGTGGTCAGGTGCAGTGCCGGCCACCACACACTATACTTGTGTATGATGACTTCACTCCCATGATAACAACAACAATAACAGCAAATGAGATATTGATGTGTGTGTGTACAGTAACACCCGCTTCAGCCAGCTCTCACACTATGCATTATATCTGACCTATGAATATATTTACATTTTTCTAACGCACACACACACACACACACACACACACACACACACACACACACACAAGACAGCGGGTGGTTTCCTCACTCAATAAGTACTTGAAGCAGTGGAACAAGTTATAAGCAGGCGCTAAGATTGCGCAGGAGTTTGTAAGTCAGATTTAAGTAACTTTTATACGTTTTAAATATGTCAGTTTGTTAAGTAAGTCTTAGAAGTAATAAAGTAATGGTATTAAGTAAATGAAGTTGGTATCGTACCCGGGGGGGCTGGTATCGTACTCAGGGGGCTGGTATCGTACTCAAGAGGTTGGTATCGTACTCGGGGGGCTGGTATCGTACTCAGGGGGCTGGTATCGTACTCGGGATAAATACCAATAGGAACAAGTTGGCCACCAATGTCTTGGGTCCCTCCATGTGGCGATAACTTCCTGATATATGGAGGGAGAATATTGATTATCTCTCTCTCTCTCTCTCTCTCTCTCTCTCTCTCTCTCTCTCTCTCTCTCTCTCTCTGACTTTCTTTCTTTCTCACTGTGACACACACACACACACACACTATTTATGGAGTCCTCAGGTGAACACATCTCACTAATTACCATATATTATAGAGAGGTAGGTGAGGTGAGGTGAGGTGAGGTAAGGTGCGGTAGGGTGATTCGAGGTGAGGTGAGACGAGGTGGGGAGGGGTGAGGTGGGGTTGAGGTGAGGTGGGGTGAGGTGAGGTGGGGAGAGATGAGGAGGGGTGAGTTGAGGTGAGGTTGAAGTGAGATGAGGTGGTAAGGTAACATGTGAGCCGCCCTGCCATGGAGTCACACGCAGCCCAAGTTATTTTTTTTTGTCTACTCGAAATTCAAATAAGACTTTCACCCTCCCATATTAGGCGGCCGAGGCAGCTGCTGGTTGGCTCGCTCATTCAGAAAACGGGAGGAGGACTGATCGAGGGGCAGACTCCTCCATTTCTCTGGGGTTTAGTTCACATTTCATCTCTCGCCTTTCATTCTATTTCGTCCGTCACGCTGTTGGGGGGGGGGGGAGAATCTGAGCGACTGGTAGATTTCCCCCGATTGTTGGGAGATTTCAGGGATTAATCCGGCAAGTTTTATCGCCATAGAGAGTTTTTAAAGGGAAGTTATGAGGGATTGTTATTGTATTTCACCTGTCGTAGTGGCGGTGTTCAGTGGGACGTCTTTGTGGGTGGTGGAGGGCAGCAGTGGAGCCAGCAGCGTCATGGTACAGTCACGAGAGAGAGAGAGAGAGAGAGAGAGCAATGCCGTTTATGTCCAGATTTCACAAGTGTGGTAATGTGTGGGTCGTGTCTCTCGCCGTGGTGCTTCTCCAGAAATGTGATTGTTCAGTTCCTGCTGGGGGCTGATAAGGTGTGTGTGTGGCTGCGAGGTTCCTTATGCTGTAGTAGTGTTAGTTGGTGTGTTTTATTTACCTGTGAGTGACGTCATTAATAGCTCATAAGTGTATTATTATCTCTAATGTTGAAATGTTTTTTGAATCACCTGAAGATAAGACACTGGTGGACTGGTGGAGGAAAATACCGGTAGTGAATAATGAGAAGTGGGGGAGTTTTTGTTATTGTTGTTGTTTTTGTTTGAGAACACGACACAAGCACGGCAGGTGGTGATAGGTCGAAGGTACTGAGGTCCAGAGAGTTGTCATGCTACCTGACACCTTACTCCGTCATTGTTATTCATTCATGCTGTTACCACACACACACACACACACACACACACACACACACACACACTCTCCTGCCCATTCATAATCCCATCACCTCATTGCTACCACCACTTATACATTCAGGCGGTTTCATTCTTTTATTCATGCGGATGTTCTGCCACTCATCCAGCTCTTGAGTCTCACCCACATGGATGATCAATGTGTTCCTGAAGATAAATTAACTTAATGTTTATATATAACTCTTAAACACAGACAGTTCAGTAGACAGTCATGTTTACTCTCCTCCAAACTACTATCTGTCTCACACACTTATCATCTCAGACGAATAAGTGAAAGTTTATATATTTTTTTACAAATACAAAATACTACAGCTGTATTTGTTATTGTATATTTTGTATTTAGTGAACCATAGAGAAATACAACATCAGGTGGGTTTGGCTGGTGGAAGACGCCATAGTTGTTTACGTTGATTAGCTGATGTGACCAACCAACCAATCTCAACCTGTACTTTTTTTACTTACCTGTATTTAACCCCCTTGAGTACAGTGAATAAGTCCAGTAATATATTTTAAACCCTTGAGTACGATGACTTAACCCCCTTGAGTACGATGACTTAACCCCCTGAGTACGATGACACATGCAACCCCTGTACGATGACAACCCCCTAACGCGATGACAACCCCTGAGTACGATGACCCTGAGTACGATGACAACCCCTGGTACGATGACTTAACCACAATACCTAAACTTCCGGTGTATGATGACCTATGTTTAGTTTTCGTACTCAAGAGGTCAAGTGTGTGTGTGTGTGTGTGTGTGTGTGTGCGTGTGCGTGTGTGTGTGTGTGTGTGTGTACGTAACTGTTCACCAAGACCAGTTTTTGTGGCCCATGACTGTCACCCATTGTTTACCTTCCCTCCTTCGGTCCCTCTCTTTCCTATCTTCCTTCACTCCCTCTTTCTAGCCTTCCTTCCTTCCTCTTTTCTTTACAAAAAGTGGGAGGGAGGGTATCAGGGGTGTAGGAGGGAGGGAGGGAGGCATCAGGTGGAGTGTAGGTGGAGGGAGGAGGGCATCAGGTGGAGTGTAGATGGAGGAGGAGGGAGGGCATCAGGGGGGTGGAGGGAGGGAGGGCATCAGGTGGGTGTAGATGGAGGGAGGAGGGCATCAGGTGGGTGTAGATGGAGGGAGGAGGGAGGGCATCAGGGGGTGGAGATGGAGGGAGGAGGGAGGACATCAGGGGGGTGTAGATGGAGGGAGGGAGGGCATCAGGTGGGTGGAGATGGAGGGAGGGATGGCATCAGGTGGGTGTAGGTGGAGGGAGGGAGGGAGGCATCAGGTGGGTGTAGATGGAGGGAGGGAGGGCATCAGGGGGGTGGAGGGAGGGAGGGCATCAGGTGGGTGGAGATGGAGGGAGGAGGGAGGGAGGGGAGGGATCAGGGGGTGTGGAGAGGGAGGCATCAGGGGGGGTGTAGATGGAGGGAGGGAGGGAGGGAGGGCATCAGGGGTGTGTGGAGGGAGGGAGGGGGTGGAGGTCAGGGAGGGAGGGCATCAGGTGGGTGGAGATGGAGGGAGGGAGGGAGGGCATCAGGTGAGAGACAGGTAGGCAGGTAGAGGTATGCAGCAAGGTCAGGTGTGGCCCTAATTACATGTCTTACGAAGTGCACAAGGTAGCGAGACGTGTGTGTGTGTGTGTGTTGGTCACTTCTCTCAGTAAGATAGCACTGGGAGGAACAACATCACCTGAACGTTAGACACCCCAGCTTATTTCACCTGATGATTAGACACCCTAACGTTAACCTAACGTAACCTAATCATCGGGGTGTAATAAAGTTAATCATCAGGTGACGCAGAACAAGAGTCATAATGGTTGTGAGGACCGAGGGAGGGAGCGGCTGGTGAGGAGGTCCTTAAATAACGTCTTGAGTTACATAATTAGTTTAATGAGTTATTTAGTGCCATGTTATCTTGGTGAATAGTGATGGTGGTAACACACACACACACACACACACGCACACACACACGCACACACGCACTCACACGCACACACACACACCAAATAGTTACTTCCTTGAGGATGGGTAAAAAAAAATATTGTCTCTATACCTAATCTGTTACAACCTGCTTCTGTTTTACGTTTGAGAATTGTTGTAGTTGTTTTTTGTTTTGGTTCTGTTTCTTTGTCTCTTCCCTCTTCTTCCCGTTCGTTCTCCTCCTCCTCCTCTCCCGTGGTCCAAGGTCCTGACCACCTGCCACCACTAATGGACGAGGTGTTGGCACAAAGCCTACACCAGGTGTCTGCTCTCTCTCTCACACACATTGTTGATAATTTTTTACTGTAGTATAAGATGACCTGAAGATTGGCCACCCTAACGTTACCTGGGGGGGGGTAGTTGTGATTGGTGGTGAGGGAGAAGAGGAGGAAGAAGAGAAGAAGAAGAAGAAGGGAGAAGAAGAAGATGAGGAGGAAGAAGAGAAGAAGAAGAAGAGAAGAAGAAGAAGAAGAAGAAGAAGAAGAAGAAGAAGAAGAAGGGAGAAGAAGATGAGGAGGAAGAAGAGAAGAAGAAGAACAAGAAGGGAGAAGAAGAAGATGAGGAGGAAGAAGAGAAGAACAAGAACAAGAAGAACAAGGAGGAGGGAGAAGAAGAAGAGGAGGAGGAGTAGGAGGAAGAAGAGAAGAAGAACAAGAAGAACAAGGGGGAGGGAGAAGAAGAGGAGGAGGAGGAAGAAGACACTGGCTTAGTTATCCAAGGGCGGTGGTCACCTCTCAGCTCAACCCCCAACTGACTTCACTGATAAAATCCAAATCTTTCTTTAATATATGTCATTATTATTACTCGTGAACCAACGCCTAACATATCCTAACCTAATCTAACCTAACACTAATCTATCCTAACTTAACCTAACCTACGTGCAATGCCATCATAGATATATTGTGTTGTCAATGTGTACAAGTCATGTGACCTTTTTTCCTGTGGACTTTATTTCCGCCCACCTTGGTCCTGGACCGTCAAGCGACACTCACCTCAGTCACCTGTTCCTGGACCGTCAAGCGACACTCACCTCAGTCACCTGTAGACGTAGCGCCTCATTAAGTCAGCCTACTGTGTTCACCTGTAGGTCCTCCCCCCCCTTCTCGCCCCCTACGCCAGCTTCTAAGATTAACCAGTTTAACCTAGACTAATCTAACCTAGCTTAATATAATCTAACCTAGTATAATCTAACTTAACCCAACGTAACGTAACCTAACCTCATTTAACACAACGTAACAGAATGAAACCTAACCTAATCTAATGTAACTTAACTTAATCTAACCTAATCTTATCTTATATAGAGGAACCTAACTTCACCTAACCTAACCCCCTCCCCCCCAGGTAGCGTTAGGGTGGTTAATCTTCAGGTGTGATAAGCTTGAGAGAGGTAGGAGAGGGAGGTAAGGGAATCTTGAGGTGCTCCACACATGTTAATATTACTTGCTCGATCATCTTATTTATTTTTTATTTGAATGTTGTACGGGACAGAGACGGTGGCAGGACTATCTGAGATAATACCCCAAGTGACAGTTGAGGAAGTTCCGTCGCGGATTTAAAGAGACGGAGGCAACAGGTTCAAATGTGAGTGGTGCGGTGTGGTGTGCCCGCCCGCCCGCCTGCCCGCCCGCCTCGGGGCGTCGCAGCTGTGTGGCAAAACTCCTGCGCGTCTTATGCTTCTTCAAGGGCCTTCCGAAGAGGCGGGGCTTCTTATGCAGTCTAGCGGCCTCCAGCACAACTATTCACCCCCGAGTCTTTGATAGCCTCTACCTCTCAAGACTGACCAGTACCTCTCAAATTTAATCTAATCTTCTGTTATAATTATCAAAATACTCTTTCATTGACTCGTTAGTATTATATATTGCGTCATTGATCTGTTATGTAGAGTAGAAGTTCATTGTTTGGGTAAGGTTTGGTTGTCGCTTGTGAGGTGAGTGCAGTGAGGTGAGGTGAGGCAAGTGAGAGAGGTGAGGTGAGGTGAGAGAGGGTACAATGTCTGCCAGACCCGTTGGTTCAGGTGACTCATAAGGCAAGAGCCGCCCCAGGCCACCACAACTTAGGTGGCTCACACACACACACTACCCGATGGTGTGCGTGTGTGTGTGTGCGCGCGCGAATCAGAGGAAAAGGAAAAGGAAATAAACAGACGTGAAGGAATTAGATAAACGAAATTTAAATAAAAAACGATAGAGAGAGAGAGAGAGAGACCCTACTACGTTCGTATCCTTGTCTCCTCTCTCCTCGTCCGGGTCATCCATCATCGTCATCCACCTCACATCGACCTTACTGATGGTTTGAAAGCAACACGACGACCTTGTGTGGACGGACACCCACCCACTCAAATACCTATCCACCCACCTAAACATCCATCCACCCACCTACCCACCCACCCATACCCAAGCACCCACCCATCTCCCGCAGGACAAGGTGGTGGCGGCGGACCCCTGCAGTAGAGCCTGACGGAGCTGACAGGATCACCTCCTCCAGGCGGGTCATTAGGACTCTGTATTGGGAGATGCCTACTGACAGCTGACACCCCCCGACCACCCCTCTCACCACCCCTCTCACCACCACCCTCACCCCTCTCACCATCCCCCACCACCCCCTCACCAACCCCCATCACCACCACCACCCCATCACCACCCTCAACTCCATCACCACCCCCCATCACCAACCCCCATCACCACCCCTCACCAATCCCCCATCACCACCACCTCACCATCACCCCCGCACCAATCCCCCAACACCACCCCCCACCATCACCCCCATCACCACCCCTCACCAACCCCCACCAACCCCCCATCACCACCCCCTCACACCAATCCCCATTACCACCCCCTCACCATCACCCCCATCACCACCCCCATCAACCACCCTCACCATCACCCCCATCAACCCCCCATCACCACCACCCCATCACCAACCCCATCACCACCACCCCCATCACCAATTCCCCATCACCACCACCCCTATCACCACCCTCCTCACCATCCCCATCAACCACCTCACCATCAATTTCAACCACTCCTCACCATCACCCCATCACCACCCCCCCTCACCACCACCCTCACCACCACCCTCACCAACCCCCCATCACCACCACCCCTCACCAACCCCCATCACCACCACTCCCCCATCACCCTCACCAAACCTCCCATCACCACCACCCCTACCACCCCCTCCTCACCATCCCATCAACCACCCCCTCACCATCACCCCATCACCACCCTCACCACCACCCTCACCACCACCTCACCAACCCCCCATCACCACCACCCTCACTCACCCCCCCATTCACCGGACTTACTGAATTGAATTGAAACGGTTTATTTAACCAGAAAAACACAGACACAGAGTGGATAATAATAACAATATTAACATGGCTGAGAACCTGAGCTGCACCTGATATATACTATACATTTATCTCAAGGAAGTATTATGTAACATTTAGTATCATCTGGAATAGTACAATAGCATGGTAGTATGTTAAAATATCATCTCGAACACTAACAAAATGTGAAGATTTTTAGTGTGTGTGTGTGTGTGTGTGTGTGTGTGTGTCTTAACTCTCCTGAACAACTTGTTTCGTTAATTGCGGTGTTGAGGCTCAGAAAAACATTAGATAAGACGTGTACAAACTGCCCCATCAGTGTAGCCTCGTTCTTAATGTGGAGCTTTAGACGTACAGTATCACACCAGCTAATTGTTGGGTGTGTTCAGGTGTGATCAGGTGAGTGGAGGTGTGATGTTGAGTTTTGGGGTGTCTCGTTTCCAGCTCCCGCCAATCTTCAATGACCTGCTTCTTGGTATACTGTGTGTGTGAGAGAGAGAGATGCTCCGCGTGTTTCACCCTGTCTGGCCCGGTCTGGCCTCACTCAGTAACTACAGGTTGGTGATGGATGCAGGTCATGGGACGGGTTCAGTTCCGGGTCCTAACCCAACCTATCAGGACTAGGGGCCATTATGTTAGGTTTACTTAAGGATTGTCGACCATTAGAATTGTGGCCCCATTAGAAGTAGGGGCTCCATTAAAATTACATTATTTAGGACGGGCCCTTTGTAAGTGTGGTGGCATAAGGATTGGGTTTCATTAAGTGCTTGAACCTCCGATCGTTATGAGGAAGTTAGTTAGGTTGGGGCCCAATAGGACTAGGATTTAATGGTACTGGGGCCCACGGTACTAAGGCGGCTCTCACACTGTACAACATCACCTTTTTAAGCTAATTAACCTACACCCGGGCTGCCTTACACCTGCGATAACCTAAACTCAAGGATTAACTTAACCTATACTCAAGGATTAACTTTACCTAAACTCAAGGATTAACTTAACCTATACTCAAGGATTAACTTAACCTAAACTCAAGGATTAACTTAACCTAAACTCAAGGATTAACTTAACCTAAACTCAAGGATTAACTTAACCTAAACTCAAGGATTAACTTAACCTAAACTCAAGGATTAACTTAACCTATACTCAAGGATTAACTTAACCTAAACTCAAGGATTAACTTAACCTAAACTCAAGGATTAACTTAACCTAAACTCAAGGATTAACTTAACCTATAACTCAAGGATTAACTTAACCTAAACTCAAGGATTAACTTAACCTAAACTCAAGGATTAACTTAACCTAAACTCAAGGATTAAATTAACCTAAACTCAAGGATTAACTTAACCTAAACTCAAGGATTAACTTAACCTAAACTCAAGGATTAAAACCTTAACCTAAACTCAAGGATTAACTTAACCTAAACTCAAGGATTAACTCAAGGATTAACTTAACCTAAACTCAAGGATTAACTTAATCTAAACTCAAGGATTAACTTAACCTAAACTCAAGGATTAACTTAACCTTTACTCAAGGATTAACTTAACCTTTACTCAAGGATTAAATTAACCTAAACTCAAGGATTAACTTAACCTAAACTCAAGGATTAACTTAACCTAAACTCAAGGATTAAATTAACCTAAACTCAAGGATTAACAACCTAAACTCAAGGATTAACAACTAAACTCAAGGATTAACAACCTAAACTGAGTTAAATTAACTAAACTCAAGGATTCTTAACCTAAACTCAAGGATTAACTTAACCTAAACTCAAGTTAAATTAACCTAAACTCAAGGATTAACTTAACCTATACTCAAGGATTAACAACCCAAACTCAAGGATTAACAATCTAAACTCAAGGATTACAACCTAAACTCAAGGATTAACAACCTTTACTCAAGATTAACAACCTTTTCAAGTTAAATTAACCTAAACTCAAGGATTAACTTAACCTAAACTCAAGGATTAACTTAACAAACAAGGATTAAATTAACCTAAACTCAAGGATTAACTCGAGTTCGTAGCATAATTTACGATCGGTTTAGAAGTATGAGTGAAGAGGTTAATGACGACTGAGGGTGAAATGGTTTAGTGAAGGCGTCTGTCTGGTCTCATGGTGGTTTATGGGACTTTATGGGAAGAAGCTTTTAAACGATATCTCGACCCGGATCTACTCACTGTTTCTATACATGTACTGTATATGTAAAGGAATGTTATAATGTACTCCACATTGTTTAAAACACACACACACACACACACACACACACACACACACACACACACACACACACACACACACACTGTAAGCTGTCGTGACTGCATTCATCAAGACATTTTTCATGATGCTGTTAACTGTAGTACACTCAAACAGCCACAACCTTAGGTACTGTACCATGCAGCAGCTGTTACTCACCCCTCACGTCGCTTACCCTCCTCTCCTCACCTCACTCTCCCTCACCTCCTCTCCCTCACCTCTCGCCCTCACACTCACTCGCCCTCACACCTCACTCTCCCTCACACCTCACTCTCCCTCACCTCACTCTCCCTCCACCTCCTCTCCCTCACCTCGCTCGCCCTCACACCTCACTGCCCTCACACCTCACTCTCCTCACCTCACTCTCCCTCCACCTCCTCTCCCTCACCTCTCGCCTCACAGCACCTGGTCAAAGCACAAGGAGTAGGGGTAGAGTGACGTGTTGAGGTAATGTGAGGTGTGTTGAGTGAGAAGTGAGGCGTGGTCTTGGACAGTGACCATGGGGTGTTGATTGGCAGTAATGGGGGTGTGTGTTGCTACTGGCCGTGGGAATTATGCGACCTATGAGCGGCAGCTGCTACTGGCGTGACAGGCTGACACACACACACACACACACACACACACGCACACACACACACACACACACACACACACACACACACACACACACCAATTAACAAGATCATCCATAGCAGCATAATTTGGCGAATTTACATCAGATAAACCAGTCATGAATATTTTTATCTGATGTTTGTGTCATTGTTGACAATATTTAGTTGTGTGTTTATATGAAGAAGGAGGAGGAGGAAGAATTGGAAGAGATGGGGGGAGGAGAGGGGAGGAGGAGGGAGGAAGGGATGGAAGAAAGGAGGTGGAGAGAGGATGGAAGAGGAGGGGAGGGGATGGGAGAGGAGGAGGAAGGGGTGGAAGAGATAGGGGGGGAGGAGAGGAGGAGGGAGAGGGGATGGAAGAGGAGGAGGAGGAAGGGGTGGAAGAGATAGAGGGGGAGAAGAGGAGGAGGGAGAGGGGATGGAAGAGGAGGAGGAAGAGGTGGAAGAAGAGGAGGAGGAGGAAGGATGTCAAGGTTGAGGCCACCCAGGCGTGTGTGTATGGGGCGTGTATAAGGCGTGTGTGTATAAGGCGTGGGAGTCAGTGGATGTATCAAGGGCCATTCTGAAGTAATTGTTGATTGTAGAGACAGAGACCCTCACTACCAGCCCTCACGACCAGCCCTCACGACCAGCCCTCACGACCAGCCACGAGCCAGTCCTCGGCCAGCCCTCACTACACCAGCCCTCACTACCAGCCCTCACACACAAGGAAGGGTTACAAGAACGTCTTGACCCGAATGTTCACAGTACCGAGGGTAACGTCTCTCTCTCTCTCCTCTCTCTCCCTCTCTCTCTCTCTCTCTCTCTCTCTCTCTCTCCTCTCTCTCTCTTTCTCCTGTTAGCAAATATTATTCTTGCTGTCAGAGATTGGAAAGAAGGGTTGTGAGGTGAGGTGAGGAAGGTATGAGATGAGGGAGATGTGAGGTGAGGGAAGGGTTGTGAGGTGAGGAAGAGGAGGTAGAACACTCAACCACACACAAGTATTAGCTCCATCATGG
>NW_024712723.1:75000-80000 GCF_018991925.1 Homarus americanus
CAACTCACTGTGTGTATTAAAAAAAATTCTTAAACAAATTGACAACTTAAGGGGCCAGTTTTAGTAGGATCTGTTGACCCTTATCTGTTAGGGTGAGGTGAGGTGAAGTGAAGTGAAGTGAGGTGAGGTGAGGTGAGGTGAGGTGAGGTGAGGTGAGGTGAAGTGAGGTGAGATGCCTAAAAAATATGAAACAAAAGATTGGAATATTTACTGTACCTGTGACTAACTTTGCTCTCAGAACACTTGACAGACACACTTGACAGACGCACTCACAGACGCACTCACAGACACACTCACACCTTGGTATTTACTATGACCCTTCACCTGTTGAAGAGTAATGATCAGGTGATGTGCCAATCAAGGTGTCATCCTAACCTAACTTCTTTACCTCCCCCTCACCCCTTCACCTCACCACCCTCACCCCCTACCTCACCACCCTTCTTACTCCCTGGCCCCACCCCCACCCCCTCTCACCCCACCCCCACCCCACCCCCACCCCCACCACCCCCACCACCCCACTTCACCACCCCTGACCACCACCTCACCACCTCACCTCACCCCACTCACCTCACACCACCTCACACCAGCCTCACCACCTCACCTCACCACCCACCCACCCTCCCAGACAGCAGGTAGAGGCCGGCTAGAGTTATAGCAGTGGGTGAAGTTGTTCCTGGAGGCCGGATACAAGGTCGAATAGGGAGGCTGGGGAGGGTTGGAGGTCTTGGATGAGGGGAGGGGAGGGTTGGAGGCCGAGGGGAGGGGAGGGCTGGAGGCCGAGGAGGAGGGGGAGGGTTGGAGGCCGAGGAGGGGAGGGGTTGACATGGAGGAGGGGAGGGTTGAAGGAGGAGGGGAGGGTTGGAGGCCGGGGGAGAGAGGGCTTGGAGGTCTTGGAGGCCGAGGAGGGGGAGGGTTGGAGGCCGAGGAGGGGGAGGGGTTGGAGGCCGAGGGGAGGGCTGGAGGTCTTGGAGGCCGAGGAGGGGAGGGTTGGAGGCCGAGGAGGGGGAGGGTTGGAGGCCGAGGAGAGGGAGGGTTGGAGGTCTTGGAGGAAGAGGTAAGTTGATGAAAACAAAGACGAAAATTATATAAGGAATAAGAAGATAAGAAAGAAGACAAAGAAGAAGAAGAAGAAAGAAAAAAGAGAAAGGAGGAGAGACATAAGACAGAGAAGAGACAAGAAGAAGGAATTGGAGAATTGTAAGATAAGAGACGAAACAGAAGAACAAAGATGAAAAAGTAGTGAGGAAGAGGAGACAACAGGAGGAGGCTGTGGGCAGACAACAGGAGGAGGCTGTGGGCAGACAACAGGGGGAGGCTGTGGGCAGACAACAGGAGGAGGCTGTGGGCAGACAACAGGAGGAGGCTGTGGGCAGACAACAGGAGGAGGCTGTGGGCAGACAACAGGGGGAAGCTGTGGGCAGACAACAGGGGGAGGCTGTGGGCAGACAACAGAGTGAGGCTGGCAGACAACAGGAGTGAAGCTGTGGGCAGACAACAGGGGAGGAGCAGGCAGACAACAGAGGAGGCCAAGCAGACACAGGAGGAAGCTGTGGGCAGACAATGGCTGTGGGCAGACAACAGGGGGAGGCTGTGGGCAGACAACAGGGCACCAGCCCTTGTGCCTGATGCCCGGCCAGCCGTGACGCTGGAGAAAGTGCTCTTGCCCGAGCCCTCACGACCTGCCCCTCTCCACCCAGTCTCCAACAATCTCCTACACTCTCCAACAGTCTTCCCCAGTCACCAACAATCTCCTCCAGTCACCAACATTCTCCCCCAGTCACCAACAGTCTCCTCCAGTCTCCAACAGTCTCCTCCAGTCACCAACAATCTCCTCCAGTCACCAACAGTCTCCTCCAGTCACCAACAGTCTCCCCCAGTCACCAACAGTCTCCAGTCACCACAGTCTCCACAGTCACCAACAGTCTCCTCCAGTCACCAACAGTCTCCTCCAGTCACCAACAGTCTCCCCAGTCACCAACAGTCTCCCAGTCACAACAACAGTCTCCCCAGTCACCAACAGTCTCCAGTCACCATCAGGCCTCCAGTCACCAACAATCTCCTCCAGTCACCAACAGTCTCCCCAGTCACCAACAGTCTCCTCCAGTCACCAACAGTCTCCTCCAGTCTCCAACAGTCTCCTCCAGTCACCAACAGTCTCCCCCAGTCACCAACAGTCTCCCCCAGTCACCAACAGTCTCCTCCAGTCACCAACAGTCTCCCCCAGTCACCAACAGTCTCCCCCAGTCACCAACAGTCATATATAGACAAATAAAGTGACAGACAGACAGTCAGTTAAATACAATGTAATCAATAACAGATGGATTGGTTGGTGGTAGTTGGTGATGGTGGTTGGGACAGTGGTAGTTGGTGATGATGGTTGGGACAGTGGTAGTTGGTGATGGTGGTTGGGACAGTGGTAGTTGGTGATGGTGGTTGGGATGGTGGTAGTTGGTGATGGTGGTTGGGACGGTGGTAGTTGCTGGGTTGAATTGTGGTAAATGGTATGAACGAGGGTGGTAGTTAATACGAAAGATAGTGGTAGCTTGGTAGGTGGTGGGGTAGATTGTGGTAGGTAGATAGGTGGTGTGACAAATTGTGGTAGATGGTGTGACAAATTGTGGTAGTTGGCGTGGATAGTGAATTAATGGTATCGTTATTAAGATACAATAGTGGTGGTAAGAGGGAACAACCAACAATTTAAGGGATGGTGGTAGTGGTGGTAGTGGGACTGGTTAATATTAGCCAGACGGAGCAACGCCAGACGAACGAACGCCTCGGACAGGGAACGATATGGGTGAGTGAACTGTTGTTTGTGTACTCCTCGAGAGAGAGAGAGAGAGAGAGAGAGAGAGAGAGATTTAAACAAAAGGGTCTTGTGATAAAAGGAGAATTGACATACACACAAATAGACTTTAACACACACACACACACACGCACACGCACACACACACACGCACACACACACACACACACACACACACACGCAGGTAATGAAGACATGATGAGACGAAACGCTATTTGCATAAGTAGTAAAGAGACGACTGTACACAGGTGGTGACACGGCAGGTGGTGGGTCCTTCATACTATAACCACCTGACTCTCTCTCTCTCTCTCTCTCTCTCTCTCTCTCTCTCTCTGGTTGAATTAGAAAAATAATAGTTGGAAGTCTTATTGAGTTACTGGAAACCTGTCGTCAAGTTATTTATCTTAGTCGTAAAACGTCCAAAATGTTGTCAAGCTATTGTGAAAAAAAACGCGGGGAGTATTATTGATAAAAAACGCGGGAAATTTTTTCGAATAAAAATAAAAAACGCGGGAAATATTATCGATAAAGTAAAAACAAAATAAAAACGCGGGGAATAATGTTGACATGTCGGGGAGGAGGACTTGTACCAGCAGCCAGTGTGTGTGTGTTCACCCACCCGCGCAGGTCCACTTGTTTTCATAATTCCCTGTCCATAAATATTGCTTGGACTGGGCTACCTTAACCCACCCTCCTGCCCCAAACCCACCTCCTGCCCAAACCCACCTCCCTGCCCCCTAACCCACTCCTCGCCCCCAACCCACCCTCCCCACCCCAACCCACCTCCCTCCCCAAACCCACCCTCCTCGCCCCCAACTCACCCTCCTCGCCCCCAACCCACCCTCCCCGCCCCAAACCCACCCTAACCCCACCAAACACATATCACATTTTCTTTATTCGTCTGCCATTGTCCACTGATGAATAAAAGAGAAAGCGGGAAGCACACGCACAAAAAAGAGAGATATTTTTTCTTGGCGTCGCGCCGTGCCCCAGGCTGTTATACCTACACAAAGGTGGTCACATCCTGGTTGGTTGGTAGTTACTGCCATCTGTAACTACCTTGTGGGGTGATGTGTCTGTGGGGTGGGTGTGTGTCTGTGGGGGGGTGTCAAACAGTTTTATTATTATTATTATTATTATTATTATTATTATTATTATTATTATTATTATTATTATTATACTTTAAAACATCAGTGGACATAACTCTTTATTTCATGTATATTCGTTTATATATATTATAGAAAGGTTTATAAGACACAACTATGGTATATAATTCTCATCTATATAAATTTGATCCGTATATAATGTTTATAATGTAGACAATAGGTTCGTCATTGTTTTTTACAGGTCTGCACATAATATTTCGACTAAAAAATGTCTATATGTACACAATAGGGTCGTGTAATTTATATATGTACTTTAGAAGTTAGCGTTACGTAATGGATATAGGATAGGGAGGTATACCTATTGACCCTCAAGCATGTATACAGTTTCCAGTTTTTGCGACACCTGTCTGACCTATGACCTGACGACTTCACCCATCACGGATACTATGAGGGCTTGAGTAACCTAACCTAACCTAACCTAACCTAACCTAACCTAACCTAACCCTACCTTACCTCACCTGTTACTCATCAAGGGGCTCATTTATCGTACTCAGTCATGCAAGTCTGTCTCTCATCTCGCTTCACTAACTCTTCTGATGTGTGTGTGTGTGTGTGCGCGTGTGTGTGTGTGTGTGTGTGTGTGTTTTGATTGTCAGATGGTCTAATGCATTTTGTGTTTGTTTCAGGTACGTGGTGTATGACAGGTGTGGTGTATGACAGGTGTGGTGGTGACAGGTGGTAGTGGGTGTGACAGGTGTGGTGTATGACAGGTGTGGTGTATGACAGGTGTGGTGTATGACAGGTGTGGTGTATGACAGGTGTGGTGTATGGCAGGTGTGGTGTATGGCAGGTGTGGTGTATGACAGTGTGGGTGTGGTGTATGACAGGTGTGGTGTATGACAAGTGTGGTGTATGACAGGTGTGGTGTATGACAGGTGTGGTGTATGACAGGTGTGGTGTATGGCAGGTGTGTGTGGTGAAGCAGATACTGATCACTACACTGACAGGTAAGTGAGATGATGATGGAAGTTTCTAATGGGTTCACATTGTAATGGGTTCACATTGTAATGGGTCAGTTTTAATGGGTTCAT
>NW_024712723.1:82500-117500 GCF_018991925.1 Homarus americanus
GGGAGAATAGGTAAGCCACACAGGGAGGGTTGGTAAGCCAGGCCTCAACACACGTGACTCAGGAAGAGGGTTGGTGATGTTAACTCTCTATGGCCTTGAGTTAAAAGGCCCTAATATGGCCATGGCCCAGACCTGACCTGCTGTGTTGGCGAGAGAGATTAGCACCCTGTCGGACCTCGGAGGGGGGGGGGGCTTGTGTCGGCCCCTCGGTGAGTTAGAATCACTGTATAACATTGGTGAAGGTCTTGTGTAATGGTGGTAGGGGTCAGGGAGGGTGGTAGTAAGGTCAGGAGGGGGTGGTGGTAGGGGGGAGGTCAGGGGGAGGTGGTAGTAAGGAGATAAGAGAAGGTGATAGATAAGGGAGGTCAGGGAAGGGTGGTAGTAAGGGGGGTCAGGGAGGAGTCACGCCGGGTATGTGTTATGGTCAGTTGTATGTGGCGGTAACCTGCCTTATTAGGTGAGGGTGAGAGACACTGCCAACCCTCCCTCACCCCCCTCCCTCATCCTTCTTGGAAATATTATAGTAAAAATCGAGTCGTTTTTTAAAGTTAGGAAAACCTTACAGAGAGAGATCAGGTTGACGGGATGCGAACCTTGGTCCTAGGATGGTGAGTGGTCCTCGTGACTTGTCCTGACCACTCCACCACCGCCTCCCTGCGACAAGTGGGTGTACTTTACCTAGACCCCCAGCACACACACACACACACACACACACACCTCCACACACACACACACACACACACACACACACACACACACACACTGACAGTCATACGGAAGAGGAGATAAGCAAAACAAGCGGGAAATAGAGGAGAATACAGAGCAAAGATCTCGGAATGGTGTATCACGACCCGGAAATAAACCTTCTTTATGTCTCCTATATACGTGGCCTTAACACCGTGTTGCCTAAGAGAGAAAAAACAAAAATAAAAAAAAAACTGGGAAAGCTAAGAATTAAAAGAAAATACCCAAAGAAATAATAAAGAAAATATGGTAAGTAAACACAGAGAAAAGAGAGAAAGGAAAGAAATATAAGATAAATGTTGAAGAAAGTTTGGTGAAAGCGACGTGATGATGACGATGACATGTGTTAAGAGTTGGGCTTTGTTGTCAAGGAGCTGCTGTGGTGGCGTGGGGCTGAACTGACTCGGGCGGGACAGGAGGAATTTTCTCACTAAAACAGCGTTCATTTTGGGGGGGGGTGGGGTGGGGGGGGTGTAGTGTGTGATTCGTGTTAGGTTAAGTTAGGTTCTGGTTTTTGGTGAAGCCTGTCCGTCGTTCATGCTGTTAAGAGGTTAGTAAATCATCCCCCTCATTCACACACACACACACACACACACACACTCTACTCGTGTATACTCAACTAAGTAAACTTCAACCAACCAAAGTTTACATTGTCGGTTTTTCCTCTTTCCTGCTGGCTGAATTATCTCCTTATATGGAACAGTTCTCTCTCTCTCTCTCTCTCTCTCTCTCTCTCTCTCTCTCTCTCTCTCTCTCGACAGGTGATGGTAGAGGAAAAACCAAAGTGAGTCATTCTTGTCCTCCTCCCACGTACCCAGGTGTGCTCACCCGACCATGCCCAGCCCACCAAACCCACACCCGACAGCCTTGTACAAGCCCACACCCGACCATACAGCCACCAAACCCACCCGACCATACTTGTACAAACCCACACACCCGACCATGCCCAGCCCGCAAACTTTACCGACCATGCCCAGCCACCAAACCCCACCCGACCATGCCCAGCCCACAAACCCCACACCCGACCATGCCCAGCCACAAACCCACATCCGATATGCCAGCCTGAGCCCACACCCGACCATGCCCTAACCCACCAAACCCACCCGACCATGCCCAGCCACAAACCCACCCGACCATGCCCAGCCCACAAACCCACACCCCGACTGTGCCTAGCCCACCAAGCCCACCCAACCATGTAACCCACCCAACCTACCCGACCCTGCCCAGCCCACAACTCACCCCCACTATTAGAGGGACCCACACTACAGTGTTAGGTTAGGTTAAGTTAGATCAGGTTAGGTTAGATTACGTAATGTTAGGTTAGGTTAGATTATGATATTGTCATTATAGGTTAATTTAGGGTAAATTTAATCATGTTAGAATGTGTAAGGTTAGGTTAGATTAGGTTAGGTTAGGTTAGGTTAAGTTAGGTTAGGGTAAGATAGAATAGGTTAGGGTAGGGAAGGTTAGGATAGATTACACAAGATTAACCTCTCATTAAACCACTGCCTACACTCACCCTTATTAACATGTTAATCCTTTTTCAACTAAGACTAAACAAACATTAACATTATACTGTATATAATTATCATAAGTAATACTATTTAATTATAGCTTCTGGACAAGGTAATTATGTTGTTATATTAATTATAGGTGTGTGTGTGTGTGTGTGTGTGTGTGTGTGTGTGTGTGTGTGTATGTGTTATAATAATCTTCACATAGTTGTTGTGGGCGAGAGGAAGTTGTATATACCTGTAGAAGGCGACGAAGGAGGAGGCCTACCCACCCCCTCTCTCTCTTCTGTTTACCGAGAAAAATAAAATATATGATTATTTGTTGTATTAAGTTTATTATTTAGTTCGTAAACAACGAGACTCTAGCGAGATGTGTTAGTTAATGTGAATGTCTCTCATGTGAAAATAGAAGAGACATACTGATGCCTCCTACTGCCCCTCCTACCCCTCCTCCACCCCTCCTCCACCCCTCCTCCACCCCCCCCCTCCTACTGCCCCTCCTCCACCCCCCTCCCTAGGGTTGATGTAGTGCTCCTGGGGTGTTGCTGAGGCTGATGTAGTGCTCCTGGGGTGTTGCTGGGGGGCTGATGTGAGGCCTTTCCAGGGGTGTTGAGGCTGATGTGATCTCCTGGAAGATTGTTGCTAGGGCTGATGTAGTGCTCTGGGGGTGTTGCTGGGGAGATTTGATGTGGTGCTCCTAAGGAGGTGTTGCTGGGGGCTGATGTGATGCTCCTGGGGTGTTGCAGGGGGGCTGATGTGGGTACTCCTGGGGGTGTTGCTAGGGGCTGATGTGGTGCTCCTGGGGTGTTGCTAGGGGCTGATGTGGTGCTCCTGGGGTGTTTGCTGGGGGGGCTGATGTGGTGTTCTGGGGGTGTTGCTAGGGGGCTGATGTGGTGCTCCTGGGGTGTTGCTAGGGGGGCTGATGTGGTGCTCCCCGGAGGTGTTGCTAGGGGCTGATGTGGTGCTCCCGGGGTGTTGCGAGGGAGCTGATGTGATGCTCCTGGGGTGTTGCTAGGGGCTGATGTGATGTTCCTGGGGTGTTGCTAGGGGCTGATGTGATGCTCCTGGGGTGTTGCTAGGGGCTGATGTGATGCTCCTGGGGTGTTGCTAGGGGGCTGATGTGGTGCTCCTGGGGTGTTGCTAGGGGGCTGATGTGGTGCTCCTGGGGTGTTGCTAGGGGGCTGATGTGATGCTCCTGGGGTGCTAGGGCGTGCTGTTTGGGTGTTCCCTCCACCACCACAGCAGCACGTGAGGGCCAGGTCGTATACATCATGATTAAGACGACAGTGATAATGTCTTTCCGCACAATTACAGTCACGATGTGTGTGTGTGTGTCTGTCTGTCTGTGTGTGTGTGTGGGGGGGGGAGGTGTAGCGTCACATTCAACCCCCCTTCCTTCCTCTCCCACCTTCTCCCCTCTTCCTCTCCCTTCCCCCTCCTCCTCCCCCCTTCCTACTCCTCCCCCACCCCTGAAGGAGGTGGTGCAGGGAGGAGGGAGGGCAGGAGAGAACAGTTTTTACCCTCCCAAGTCTGAGGTTTCCAGAGTTTCCTGTTCCTGTATTTTTAACTGGAGGAAATTAAGTAATGTATATAGGTGAACGGTCATGCTTCCTCCTCACGCACACACACACGTACACACACGGGTACATACACAGTACACAAATGACTACACACCGCAGGTACACACATACAGACACACACAAACACCCACACACACTCAAACACTCACACACACTCAAACACTCACACACACTCAAACACTCACACTCATACATACCCACACACACTCAAACACTCACACTCATACACAAACACCCACACACACACACACACACACACACACACACACACACACACACACACACTCAAACACACACACACACACACACTCACACCCCACACACACCTCAAACACTCACACACCTCAAACACTCACACACACACACACACACACACACTCAGAAACACTCACACACACACACACACACACACTCACACACACACTCAAACACACACACTCACACACCCACACACACACTCAAACACTCACACACACTCAAACACTCTCACACTCATACACAAACACCCACACACACTCAAACACTCACACACTCAAACACTCACACACACTCAAACACTCACACACCCACACACACACACACACACACACACACACACACACACTCAAACACTCACACACACACTCAAACACTCACACTCATACACAAAACACCCCACACACACTCAAACACTCACACACTCAAACACTCACACCTCAAACACTCACACACCCCACACACACTCACACACCCCACACACACTCAAACACTCACACACACTCAAACACTCACACTCCATACACACACACACACACACACACACACTCAAACACTCACACACACTCAAACACACACACACACACACACACACACACACACACACACACACACACACACACACACACACACACACACTCAAACACTCACACACACTCAAACACTCACACACACACACACACACACACACACACACACACACACACACACACACACACACACACACACACACACACACCCTGGAACTTCTCCCCCCAGCGTCAGAGCGTGTTTTTATACAAGTCTTCATACCGTGGACAAGTTAATTATACTCTCTCTTATGTACGCAATCTGCTTGTCGACCATACATATCACAGTGTCAGTGTGTTTGTTTGTTTGTTGTTTAGTGTGTGTGTGTATGTAATCAAACGAATACGTAGATCTATGGTAATTAAACCTTCAGACTAAACCTAACCTAATCCTAACTAAACCTAACCTAACTCAGGCTATCCCGGGGCTCGAACCAGAACCTCATGAGACAGGAGTCGAGAGGTTGTATCCACTCATCCACCACACCCCATAATCACGTGTCAACTGTGGTTAATCATCATCTCTCACGACCCACCAGGTAATTAACCCCGTCAGGAGACACACGACCCACCAGGTACTGTTATTACCACCTTCAGGAGGAGACACGTGCATAGTCTCCTGAGTCACCAAAGTTCTTATTTGTCGTAAGTGAAGATGTGAGATTGTATTAAACTGTTTGACTTACGATTAAACATAAAAATTACACTGAAGAATAACATTATAATTACACTGAGACTCTACCTTAACTAGATACCTTCACTAAACATTGAGACTCTACCCTAACTACTGTAGATAACGTCACCTAACATCCAGAATACGTATCTAGTTAAGGTAGAGTTTCGGTGTTAAGTGAAGGTATCTAGTTAAGGTAGAGTTTCGGTGTTAAGTGCAGGTATCTAGTTAAGGTAGAGTCTCAGTGTTAAGTGAAGGTATCTAGTTAAGGTAGAGTCTCGGTGTTAAGTGAAGGTATCTAGTTAAGGTAGAGTCTCAGTGTTAAGTCTAGACAGGTTTGTGATAAGGACGTCATTAGTGTGTGTGTTACCTAGAGGTCAGGTGAGTTAGGGTCACCAGCCATCGTAGACCTGACCTCTGCCCCATAGACGTGAGGCAGATATTAAGAGGTGACAAAGGTTAGGCTCGTTGGGGTGATTACGGCGACGCTAACAAGCTAACAGCCAACCATCACTTGTTTACAGCAAGAATTAGCGGAGGTAATACTCTAGTGATGCAACAACCTTTTATTGGGGGGACCTACTCGGCGGTGATGACTCTCTCTCTCTCTCTCTCTCTCTCTCTCCCTCTCTCTCTCTCTCTCTCTCTCTCTCTCTCTCCAGTACAGAGTGTAAAGATCATGTGATAAAGAGAGAGAAGACAGAAAAACACGTAAAATGGAAAGAGAAAACAAAAAGAGAGAGAGAGTATGATAAAGATTGTTATAAGCAATAATATAAATAATACTGCATAATAGACGAAGATTAAAAACAAAATGGTTAATAAAAGAAGAAAGTGATAATTTAAGACGTTATTGGTGGAAGACTATTATTATGAGAGAGAGAGAGAGAGAGAGAGAGATTTGTGTGTGGTGGGCGGTGGCTAGTTTATTGTGCACCCAGGCTCATCGCCGAAGCGTTGAGGTAAGGGTAGAGGGCTGGGGTGTAGGTAGGAAAGGTGAGGGCTGAGGAAGGACTCAACCACAGGTAATGACAGTGTGGTGAGGGACACGGTCATAACAACGTCCGGTGGTGTACATAACTCTACACACACACACAGGTAGACTCACCGTGAAGGAGAAACAGTACCTCAAGAATCATGGTACACGGGGGCGGTTGATGATGCGGTGAGGGGGGTGACTGCTGCAGCTCTCTCCCATACCCATCTTCCTTCCTCTCCTCCCCCTTCCCTCTGTCTCTCTCCCTCTCACTCCTGTCCCTCTCTCCTCTCCTCTCCTACTCTTCCCTTCCTCTCACCTCTGCCTTCCCTCTCTCTCCCTCCTCCCTGTGTGGGCTAATTTTCAGGTGGCCCCAAAAATTGTCTTGGAAAATGTCCACTGAATTTTCTGTAAAGAGACAGGGGCTAGGTTAGGTCTTGGCTAGGTTAGGGTAGGTTAGTTTTTGGCTAGGTTAGGAAAGGTTAGGTGTTGGCTAGGTTAGGGTAGGTGTTGGCTAGGGTTAGGGTGGGTTGGTTTTGGCTAGGTTAGGGGTGAGTTAGTGATGAGGCTGGGTTAGGGTAGGTTGAGTATTGGGCTGGGTTAGGAGTGAGGTTAGTATTGGAGCTGGAGGTTAGGGTAGGTTAGTGATTGGGCTAGGTTAGGGTAGGTTAGGTGTTGGCTAGGTTAGGAGTAGGTTAGTTTTTGGCTAGGTTAGGAAGGTTAGGTGTTGGCTAGGTTAGGTAGCACTAAAACACAGACTCGTATGTCACCCAGGAAGTGTAATGACGACTTTATGGTCTGCTGTTGGTCGTAATGTTTCCTGCAAAACACACACACACACACACACACACACACATCACCACTCTATACTTGCTCCTGTTCCATCCACCTCAACCCCTTCCCACCTTTCCTCTTCCTACTCCCCCCTCCATACCTCCTCCTCCCCTCCTCCCATACCACCTCCTCCTCCCCAGCCAGGTGACACAGTAGAGGGGTGTATGGGTGATAATCATGGGAATACCTGCGACATTCACTCATTATCACCTGTAAAGCTTACCTTATTAACATCGTGTGTGTGTGTGTGTGTGTGTGTGTGTGTGTGTGTGTGTGTGTGTGTGTGTGTGTACAGAAGCCATCACCACTAGTAGGTCTTCAGAAGCCTCTATACCGCCATTCATTTCCGTACAAGTGACAGAAGAACCGCACCGAGTGACCGCAAGGCGTCTAGATCCTTACCGTAACCTCACACCTTCATAAAACCGCCACCGCTTTTGGTTAGGTTAGGTTAGGATAGGTTGGTGGCATATACGCAATTGGTTAGGTTTAGTGATTATTTACTAATGCGAGACAAACAGACAGACAGACAGACTCAGACAGACAGACACTCAGACACAGACAGACAGACAGACAGACTCAGACACAGACAGACAGACAGACAGACAGACTCAGACACAGACAGACAGACACAGACAGACAGACGTTTAACAGTAGTGGTGAGGATGGTGGCGTCAGGTGAAGAACTGTTCCAGTGACCCTTAGTGTTGTGTCTACTCCTCCATAAATAACGAAGGTCTGACGTCACGGAAGAAACATAACGAAGGGAATACAACGTAAATATTTATTATCGGCTTATGTAAGGGAATGACTCAGCGCCATCTAGCGACAGACAATGCAGCGAAGAATGACGAAAATGACTCCGGGACTTAGAAACCTTCCATATCAAGATAGGTTAAAGAAACTAAACTTGCATTCCCTAGAAAGACGAAGAGTGCGGGGAGATATGATAGAAGTATTTAAGTGGGTGAAAGGAATCAATAAAGGTGATATAGATAAAGTTCTTATAATATCCGAGCAGGATAGGACTCGGAACAACGGATTCAAGTTGGATAAGTTTAGGTTTAGGAGGGAGATAGGAAGGAACTGGTTTACAAATAGGGTGGTGGACGAGTGGAACAAGCTTAGCAACTTTGTAGTAAGTGCTGGAACGCTGGAAAGTTTCAAAGGGAGGCTGGATAGATTCATGGATGATAGAGAGTGGTAGTAACTCTCGACAGGAGCTGCCATGCACAGGCCAACCGGCCTATTGCAGACTCCTTATTTTCTTATGTTCTCAAATTAAGTGACCAAATTTGCTTATTGTTGCATGATGCGTGTGTGTGTGTGTGTGTGTGTGTGTGTGTGTGTGTGTGTGTGTTGATCGATATTACCTGGACATTTGCTAATATCTTGGTGTTACCTTACCTAACCTAACCTAACCTGACCACACCTAGCCCAACCTGAGCTGTACCTGCACCTTAACGTAATCACCTCATCTCTCACCTGGCCAGTACTGTAGCCAGGTGAGTTGATGTTACTTGAGTCGATACATCAGGCGTCAGGTGCTGCATAAGTGGACGGTAATTGTGCTCTTAAGGTGAGGTATGATGACTTACCTGGCCCTTCTTCTTCAGTTCTTTCTTCCTCTTCTCTTCCTCCAATTCATTCTTTCCCTCCTCCTCCTCCTCCTTAATGGTGTTTGCTCCAGGCTCCACCACTTTCGACCAGAGTCTTAGACTGAGTTCTGCTGTGCATTCCTTGGTGTTGTGCTGTGTTGTAAGGTGTTGTGCTGTGTTGTAAGGTGTTGTAAGGTGTTGTAGGGTGTTGTGCTGTGTTGTAAGGTGTTGTGCTGTGTAGTCTACATCTTCTTGATGAATACTGAAGACTGTGCTGTGCTGTGTGCTGTACTATACTGGGCATGTTGCTGGCTTATGTTGCTTGTTGCTATTGCATGGTCTCCTGTATGTTGCATACTTAGAGACCTATGATTGACTGCAACGTAGGGGAGAAGAACATGAAAGCTAATTCCTCTTGCAAGGATGATGGTTTAACTCTTTTAGCACACACACACACACGCGCGTGCGCTACTCTCATCCCCCCCACACACACACACAGGTAACAGATAAATGAGAAGGAAAAGTGGATAATGACGAGGTTAATGCTTCACCTGGCGGCTGCTGTGATCAAGGCCTGGCGGTATCCCTCAACACACACCCTCACCTCTCATCCT
Organism: Homarus americanus; assembly: GCF_018991925.1. Taxonomy (NCBI): domain Eukaryota; kingdom Metazoa; phylum Arthropoda; class Malacostraca; order Decapoda; family Nephropidae; genus Homarus; species Homarus americanus. The sequence goes on from NW_024712723.1 coordinate 91,858, forward strand.
CACGCCCCGTAACTCACCCTAAATACGGGGTCTGTGTTTGGACTACTCACCTGTACGCACCTGTAATTATCTCCAAGGCCTACCTACCCAGACCTCCTCCTATAGGCCTAGTGTGTGTGTTATTTTCCCTCTACGCCTGTCTGCCTGGGTGATGGTAGTGTGGTTAGGTTAGGTTAGATACACTGTCAGCAACACATGAGGAGAGGGGGAGGGGGGGGGGTATAGGTTATCGACACTGATAACAGAGACTCGGGAGGTTAGCGTGGCGGCATCAGCACCTGTACACTCAGGTGAGTCTTAATAGGCGTTCACTGACCCCAGCCCTCACCTGCCTCTGCTTGACCACCGTGCTGCCTTGGCTGGGGGGCGGGGAGGGAGGGTGAGGGGGGTAGTTGAGGGAGGAGGGGTGGGGAGGGAGGGTGAGAAAAGGAATGAGAGGAAGGGAGAGGTGAGGGAGGAAGGGAGGAGAAGAAGGGCTTGTGGTCATTAATATTTGTCAGGTGTGAAGGCTGCAGCTCTTTAGGTACAGGTCCTTACAGGTCCAAGCAGGTCACACAGGTCCAAACAAGTTATGCGAGTCAAACAGGTTCACACAGGGTTATACAGGTCAGGCAGGTCTAAACAGGCTATAGAGATCATGCAGGTCACGTAGGTCGATACAGGTCATATAGGTTTACGCAGATCTTACAGGTTAATTAGGTTTTTAAAGTTTCATACAGAGCCGTACACACACACACACACACACACACACACACACACACACACACACACACACACACACACACACACACACACACACACACACATCTACCTACCTGATACCAGCTCGCCATTGTACCTGTGTTAATTAAGGTAAACACCAACACCTCACCTGATTGGGCAACTCAAGCCGCCATCTTATTTACCTGAGGAGAATGTGGTTGTCAGCGTCACCGAAATGTATACTACTTGACTCTACACCCCGGGGGAGAGGATTGGGTGCCGTGAGAACACCTGGTGACGGGGATTCGATACCCTGGGCATGTGGGTTGACTGGGGTATTCGATATGCCTTGGGAAACTCAGGTGTGTATGAGACCTTGATTAGAACAAGTATAGGTAGGTGGTGGTCACAGGTGTACCATGACTGTGCTGAGGGGGTGTGGTGCTGAGGGGGGGTGGTGCTGAGGGGGGGTATTGAGGGGGGGTGGTGTTGAGGGGGGGGGTGCTGAGGGGGTGTACTGTAGTGCTGAGGTGCAGTGTGGATTATATTGGACCACTGACTAGGGTGTGGAACCTAACCTAACTTAACCAATTTTAATTTAACCTAAGCTAACTTACCCCAGATGCAACAAAATTTAACGTAACCGAACTCATCCTAACCTAACTTAGCCTAACCATATTTAACATAACATTTAACGTGTTTCAACCTAACCCTACTTAATTTAACGTAATTTAACCTAACGTAAGGTGTTCAAATCTACCACACTTCTAACATAATTTAACCTAACCTAACTTAATTTAACCTGCCCCAAAACTGTCATCGTACTCAAAGGGTTAAAGTGTAATCACGCCGTATATTACATAATGAATTTAACTTATCATCAAGCTTACAGTTAAATGCCTCGCGAGGTTAATTCATGCCATTAACCTCTATACGCACCATTAACCTTACCTAGTTACTCCGCGGGTTAATAATGACGGGATGATAGTTAATGAGAGAAGTGACATCGTGCATGACAGTTAATGACAGGCGTGACAGCGTGCATGACAGTTAATGACAGCGTGCATGACAATACGATTTGTGGGTTTATCATAACCCTCTCTCTCTTAGAGGTCGCACTGCAAGTGTACCGTCACTGACAGCCTCCTGCAGGTCGTGTACCGTCACTGACAGCCTCCTGCAGCGTACCGTCACTGACAGCCTCCTGCAGGTCGTGTACCGTCACTGACAGCCTCCTGCAGGTCGTGTACCGTCACTGACAGCCTCCTGCAGGTCGTACCGTCACTGACAGCCTCCTGCAGGTCGTGTACCGTCACTGACAGCCTCCTGCAGGTCGTACCGTCACTGACAGCCCCACAGGTCGCGTACCGTCACTGACAGCCTCCTGCGGGCGTACCGTCACTGACAGCCTCCCAGGTCGTACCGTCACTGACAGCCTCCTTAGGTCGTGTACCGTCACTGACAGCCTCCTGCAGGTCGTGACCGTCACTGACAGCCTCCTGCAGGTCGTGTACCGTCACTGACAGCCTCCTGCAGGTCGCGTACCGTCACTGACAGCCTCCTGCGGGTCGTGTACCGCCGTCGGGGTAGTAGCGGCTCTCTGTCATTAATTAAGCGCTTGTTGGAGGTCAAGCCGAGACAATTACTTGTATCTGATGGACGCTGGCGGCGCTAATGTGGTCACCTGTTATTACTGAAGAGTGAAAGTTGTGGTGGTGGTGGAGGAGAGGAGGAGGAGGTGGTGGTGGAGGAGGAGGAGGTGGAGGAAAGGTGGTGATAATTAATGCACCCAAAAGTAAATCAACAGCAACAACAATAAATGTAATAATAACAATATACCATATATAATCTATACCAGACAATGATCACCTGAACTTTCTGTAATTATTGTTGTTGTTTGTTTACAGGTAAGAACAACAACAACAACTAGTGTTCAGTGTTTATCTTGAGCCCAGGTGAGTACAGTATCTTGTTATGGCTGGCCTGTTTGCCCCCACACAAACAACGTCACTTATGTACCTGTAGACAATCCCCATGTGTACCTGTAGACAACATCATTAAGGACCGTCAGGTAAGAGAGTCACCTGTGCGTCATTATGGTGTACACAGGAGGGCGGCACCCACTGTTTACCTTACCGGAATAATTCAGGTGTTGTAGTGTACCTGGGCCCCTCTCCTCGCCTTCACCACGGCCCAGTGTTAATTTTGTGAGCAAGATGGTTTATGCTGTCGTCTTTAAGGGGTTAAAACAGCGTGCTCAGAGGGTTAAAACAGCGTGCTCAGAGGGTTAAAACAGTGTGCTCAAAGGTTTAAATCATCGTCATCAGAGGATTAAAAATCATCGTTATCAAAGGGTTAAAATATTGTACTCAAAGGGTAAAACCGTGGTGGTTAAAGGGTTAATATACACAGAGTTTGTCTATGTGTTGAGCATCACGTGTTGTGCTAATAATGGTTTATCAAGACGGTCTACGGTTATTATGTGTTAATAAAACCAACTACTGTTTCTCTCATCTAACGTCAAGAGAATATGTGACTCACATTTACATAACACCTCAGCACACACACACGCAAGAAGGGTCAACCCAACCCAACCAGACCCAACCCAACTAAACCCAACCCAACCAGACCCAACCCAACCAGACCCAACCAGACCCAACCCAACCGACCCAACCCAACCAGACCAACCAACCCAACCCAACCAGACCCAACCAGACCCAACCAGACCCAACCAGACCAACCCAACCAGACCAACCCCCAACCCAACAGACCCAACCCAACCAGACCTAACCCAACCAACCAACCAGACCCAACCCAACCAGACCAACCCAACCAGACCCAACCCAACCAGACCCAACCCAACTAAACCCAACTCCAACCAGACCTGCCAACCAGACCCAACCCAACCAGACCCAACCCAACCAGACCCAACCCAACCCAACCTAACCAGACCCACCCAACCAGACCCAACCAGACAACCCAACCAGACGCTACCCAACCAAGACCCAACCCAACCCACCTGTGGGTATCTACTTGCCGTCTTATTAATTTGATGGAAATAAAATGCAGGTGAGGTTTCTTTTTAACATGTAAGGCTAGCGAAAATGACCTGCCTTGACTACCTCCCTCCATACATGTGGCCTTGGTGGTGGTAGTAGTGGTAGTGGTGGTGGTGGTGGTGGTGGCAATGGTGGTGGTGGTGGTGGTGGTAGTGGTGGGCATGGTGGTGGTGGTAGTAGGGTGGTGGTGGTGGTAGTGGTGGTAATGGTGGTGGTAGTGGTATGGTGGTAGGTAGTGGTGGTAGTAGTGGTGGTGGTGGTGTAGTGGTGGTGGTAGTAGTGGTGGTGGTGGTAGTGGTGGTAATGGTGGTGGTGGTGGTGGTGTAGGGTGGTGTAGTGGTAGTGGTGGTGGTGTGGTGGTGGTGTATGGTGGTGGTGGTGGTGGTAGTGGTGGTGGTGTGGTGGTGATGGTGGTAGTAGTGGTGGTAATGGTGGTAGTAGTGGTGGTAGTGGTGGTGTGGTGGTATGTGGTGGTAATGGTGGTGGTGGTAGTGGTGGTGGTAGTGGTGGTGGTGGTGCACGGAGCTGGTCCACCTCATCACCAGCTCACCTGACTATCAATGAACTTGTACAGTACCTGAGTTACCTGTCTCCTCCACCTCCCACCCACTGCCCTCCACCTGCCCACCCACTGTCTCCTCCACCTCCCACCCACTGTCTCCACCTGCCCACCCACTGTCTCCACCCACCACCCACTGTCTCCTCCACCCGACCACCCACTGTCTCCTCCACCCACCCACCCACTGTCTCCCTCCACCCACCCACTGTCTCTCCACCCACCCACCCACTGTCTCCTCCACCCACCCACCCACTGTCTCCTCCACCCACCCACCCACTGCTCTCTCCACCCACCACTGTCTCCTCCACCCACCCACCCCCAAGCACCAGAGGAAACGCGTTTTGTGGATCCGTAATAACACCTTAACCCCTTGAGTACGATGACTTAACCCCTTGAGTACGATGACTTAACCCTTGAGTACGATGACTACGTGGTACGATGACTTAACCCTTGAGTACGATGACAACCCTTGAGTACGATGACTTAACCCCTTGAGTACGATGACTTAACCCCTTGAGTACGATGACAACCCTTGAGTACGATGACTTAACCCCTTGAGTACGATGACACACGTCACATGTGCTACACCACGTCACACACACCTGTCGCCTCTGTGAGTCTGCAGGTGAGGAGAGAGGGGGGGGCTTTTAAAATACTGTCTTCAAGGTTAGTAGCGGTGACGGGGACAACGGCCTGTGTCTGTCTGTCTGTGTTTGTCTGTCTGTCTGTCTGTGTCTGTCTGTTTGTATCTCTTCTGTCAACCTATGTACAGAGTAGTGATCCAGGTGATACTAAATGTTACATAATAATTGCTTGAGATAAATGTTCAGTATATAGGGCGCCTCTAAAGGAGCTCAGGCGCCACTAAGAGAGCTCAGGCGCCACTAAGAGAGCTCAGGCGCCACTAAGAGCTCATGACCACTAAGGAGAACAGGCGCCACTAAGAGAGCTCAGGCGCCACTAAGGGAGCTCAGGCGCCACTAAGAGAGCTCCACACCACTAAGAGAGCTCAGGCGCCACTAAGAGCCCAGGCCACAAGCTCAGGCGCCACTAAGAGAGCTCACGCACCACTAAGAGAGCTCACGCGCCACTAAGAGAGCTCACGCACCACTAAGAGCCTCAGGCGCCACTAAGAGAGCTCAGGCGCCACTAAGAGAGCTTACGCTAAAGGAGTTGAGGCTCTCACTTGACTTAACCCTCACTTTCCATTTTGTTCAGCTGGGGTAAACCTCCCGTAGCCGAGGGGTTAACTGTGTCAGTGTTGTGGTGGTGGTGGTTGTTGTTGTTGTTGTTTGTTAGTTGTTGTTTTAATGTGGTTGTTGTTGTTGTTGTTGTTGTTGTGGTGGTGGTGGTGGTTGTTTTTCTTGTTGTTGTTGTTTACTTTGTATCTATTTTTTTGAATAAAGGTTTCGGTTTCAGTGAAAGATGGAGGAAGAGGAGGAGGAGGAGGAGGAGGAGGAGATGATGATGATGAGGAGGAGGATGAGGAGAGGAGATGATGAGGAGGAGGAGGAGGAGATGATGATGAGGAGGAGGAGAGGAGGTAGCATACATCTGTGTGTGTTTCATTAATTACTATAAACTAACCTAACCTAACCCATTAGAATCGATCCGTGGTTAGTACTGAGAGAGGAAGAGAGAGGGAGGAGAGGGGAGGGAGAGAGAGAAGGGGTGGGAGAGAGGGGGAGGGAGAGAGAGGGAGGGAGAGAGGGAGGGGAGGTAGGGGAGGTCAACGCCCAGTAGTCTGCCATATTGGCGGCCACGGCATCTTCGAGGACGTGCCCAGCGTTGAGGAGTACCACCCACCTACTCATCCTTGCCACCCACCTATTCTTGCCACCCGTCCTCTCTTGCCACCCGCCTATTCTTGCCACCCATCCTCTCTTGCCACCCGCCTATTCTTGCCACCCATCCTCTCTTGCCACCCGCCTATTCTTGCCACCCATCCTCTCTTGCCACTCGCCTATTCTTGCCACCCATCCTCTCTTGCCACCCGCCTATTCTCCACCCATCCTCTCACCCATCCTCTCCTGCCACCCGCCTATCTCCAGCACCATCCTCTCTTGCCACCCGCCTATTCTTGCCACCATCCTCTCCTGCCATTCACCCTCAGTTAGTTACAATACCGAAATTAATCTTCAGGTGATATAAACTAGGGGCTAATCTTCACGTGATATAAACTAGGGGGCTAATCTTGTGATATAAACTAGGGGCTAAAAGTGATATAAACTAGGGGCTAATCTTCAGGTGATATAAACTAGGGGCTAATCTTCATAATAAACTAGGGGAATCATCAGGTGATATAAACTGGGGCTAATCTTCAGGTGATATAAACTAGGGCTAATCTTCAGTGATATAAACTAGGTAATCATCAGGTGATATAAACTAGGGGCTAATTCAGGTGATATAAACTAGGGGCTAATCTGCAGGTCCAGGTAACTCCATCTCTCGCCTCACCTGACCATCGGTAAGGGTATTACGGCGGAGTCTCCCAGCTGGTGTCCTGCCCTCCCGGTTCTTCTCTCGCCCCCCTCTCCCCACCTCCCCTGTCCTGTAACACCTGTCCTATTTACAGGTGTTATCAACAAGACAACAGGTGTTATCAAGTTAGTCTTAAATCAACAGGTGTTAATAGACCCAGTAACACCTGTCTCGGTATAGTCTTAAATCAACAGGTGTTAATAGACCCAGTAACACCTGTCTCGGTATAGTCTTAGCTCAACAGGTGTTTAATAGAGCCATAAATTAAGTGCCGTTCACCTGTGTTGACGTTTATCGTGGCAGTGTTTTGGATATGAAGACATTTTGGTGTCGATAAATTTCCAACATGTTGACGATACTTGCATGTTGACGATACGGCCATGTTGACGATACGGCCATGTTGACGATATTGGCCGTGTTGACGATACTTGGCCATGTTGACTATATCATATGTTGACTATACTTTGGCCATGTTGACGATATCTTTGCGACTATACTTGGCTGACGATATCAACATGTTGACGATACTTGGCCATGTTGACGATATCATTGTTGACGATACTTGGCCATGTTGACGATATTTGGCCATATTGACGATACTTCTGGCCATGTTGATCTTTATCATTATGTTGACGATACTTCGCAAGGTTGACGATACTTGGCCATGTTGACTATGCTTCCATGTTGATCATATATCTGGCCATGTTGACGATATCGATATGTTGACGATACTTGGCCATATTGACGATACTTCAATATGTTGACTATACTTTTGGCCATGTTGACGATACTTGGCCATGTTGACCATACTTCAACATTGCGATTATATCTGGCCATGTTGACGATACTTGGCCATGTTGACGATACTTGGCCGTGTTGACGATACTTGGCCATGTTGACTATACTTGGCCTGTTGACTATACTTTGGCCATGTTGACGATACTTGGCCATGTTGACGATATTTGGCCATGTTGACGATATTTTGGCCATGTTGACTATACTTGGCCCCAGTATTAATAGACCCCAGTCCTAATAGACCCTAGTCCTAAAAGCCTCCAAACCCCCAACCTAATAATTGGGAATAGGAACTCATTAACCTGTATTAGATAAATGCCTAGGTGTAAATGCCATCATTAACCACAGGTGTATAAGATAAATGATTGGTAATAAATGTCATTAAGCTCATCATTGACCAGAGTGTAAATGCCAGAACAAGTATAGTGGATAAAAACCCGTATTAATGGCACGACACACACACACACACACACACACACACACACACACACACACACTGTTTTAATCTATTCTTATGGTAATTAAAGCTTCATAAGAACAGGTGTGTGGCGAAGGAGAGAGAACAAGATACTTAACTCCTGAATAAATGCGGTAAAACACGTCTTAGATGCTGTAAACCTCCTTCATACATGCTGTAAACCCTCTAATACATGCTGTAAACCCTCTAATACATGCTGTAAACCCTCTAATACATGCTGTAAACCCTCTAATACTTGCTGTAAACCCTCTATTACATGCTGTAAACCCTCTAATACATGCTGTAAACCGTTTAATAGACGCTGTAAACCTGTTAATATATGCTGTAAAGTCTATCAGCCACAGCTTGTATGAGAAGTGTGGTGGTTCACTGTAGGTATACGGGAACCAGGTGTACCTCGGCTTAATTACTGTGTGTTGAGGCTACCACACCTGACCACCTGTAGGCTGTGGGTGGAGGAGCACCTGAGAAGAGGGGGGGAGGTAGGTGTAGAGAGAGAGAGAGAGAGAGAGAGAGATTGGCAAGGGTGGATTTGAATCAGGTTAGGTTAGGTGGGGTTAGGTTAGGTGAGGTTATTTTGGGTTAGGCCAAGTCAGGTTAGGTCCAGGTTAGATTTGGTTAGGTTGTTAAGTTTGGTTAGTATACGAGAAGGAAGACAAACTCACCTGGAGGAGGAGGAGGAGGAAGACAAACTCACCTGGAGGAGGAGGAGGAGGACAAACTCACCTGGAGGAGGAGGAAGACAAACTCACCTGGAAGAGGAAGACAAAGTTGAAGTCAAGTGAAGGGTGACCAGTTGCAGAGGCTGGTGATGACTGCAGCCGCTGTCTTGACCAGTTTTACATACGGGTTGTGAATTTGCATTGATCAAGTATGACTCATGGTACTGTGGGGGGGGAGGAGGGAAGGAGGGAGGAGGAGAGAAGGAAGGAGAAGAGGATGGTGAGGAGGAGGAGAGGGGTAGAGGGAAGTGGAGTGAGGGAAGGATGGGGAGGAGGTGTCTTGTCTCGCCAACAACACCCACACAATATACCCACAACATCATGTTTTCAACCTTCACCGTTACCACCTCCCACCCCACCCCTTCACTCCCCACCTCCCACCCCCACCCCCACCTCCTACCCCACCCTCCTACCCCACCCTCCTACCCACCCTCCTACTCCCCCACCCTCCCACCCCCAATTCCTACCCCCACCCCTCCTCACCCCACCCCTCCTACCCCACCCTCCTACCCCACCCTCCTGCAACCTACCCTGAGACCAGCCTATTATCCCCCCTCCCTCCACAGACTCTCTATAAAACCACCACCCCCACCCCCCACCCCATCAATACATCGAGGTACAGCCAGTGTTTACGTCAGCCGTCCGTCCGTCCGTCCTGCTGCATCACCAGGAATCTCTCAAACGCTTCAGTATGTTTCGGTGATAAGCCTGAAGAACTGACGAACCTTCTCCACACCCCTTGTACCTGTGTTGTGTACCTGTGTTGTGTACCTGTGATGTGTACCTGTGTTGTGTACCTGTGATGTGTACCTGTGATGTGTACCTGTGTTTTAACTATTTGTCTGCATCTTTCTAATATTAGTACACACACACACACACAGTATACATAGTGGGTAGTTAACCTCTTCATTAAAACACAACGCTTCTGTGAATAACAACTCGGTATAATGGTTAACGTCGTTGAATGTGTTAACAGCAACTGTACTCCCAAGGTGCCGATGACAACAGCCATTGTAATTGTCTCAGTCTGTTTACGAGGAGCTAACTGCCCGAGTTTAGAATGAGACCTGACCTGACCTGACCTGACCTGAACTGACTTGACCTTTCCCTGTTGGATGAAATTGTGAGAGAGGAAGAGAGAGAGAGTATGGTCAGCCCAGACTAACAGTTGTCCGGACATCTTTAACATTGTCACAGTGTTGCGTCTCTGTGTCTTCCTCATGTTAATACGGTATGTCCTGTGGCCATGTTAGTCTCTCTCTCTAACTTACACACAGGGTTAGGTTATAACTGTGTGTGTTGAGAGAGATTAACGGGATATGGTTAAGAATTTATCAACTTCAGGTGGGATAAAAACCCAAGGATATTCTGTGTTATGGGAGATGACGTCACACACACACACACACACACACACACACACACACACACACACACACACACACACACACACACACACACACACACAGTCCACCTTAACCTGCGCAATTTGTTTTATCTCGAGGATGGAATGAGGCCGTCCTCCTCCTCCTCCTCCTCCTCCTCCTTCCTCCTCCTCCTCCTCCTCCTCCTCCTCCTCCTCAAGGTGAGAGGCCTCATTCATTCAGGGTGACGACATGTGAATGAAAACTGTTTCTTACCTGCCTTTACACCCTGGAGGAGGGGGGAAGGAAGGAAGGAAGGAAGGAGGAGAAGGAGGAGGAGGTAGTAGTTCAGGTAATGAGTGATGATTCTTATTGTGGCAGTGATGGAGGAGGTCCAGGGCTACCTGTCATCTTACCTCAGTTCTGATGGGTCCCAGTTCTGATGGGTTCCAGTTCTGATGGGCCCTGGTTCTGTGGGCCCTGGTTCTTATGTCCCTCGTTCTGATGGGTCCCAGTTCTGATGGGTCCCAGTTTCTGATGGGTCCCAGTTCTGATGGGTCCCGTTTCTGATGGGTCCCAGTTCTGATGGGCCCTGGTATTATGTCCTCGTTCTGATGGGTCCCAGTTCTGATGGGTCCCAGTTTTGATGGGTCCTGAGATCTGATGGGCCCTGGTTCTGTGGGCCCTGGTTCTGATGTCCCTCGTTCTGATGGGTCCCAGTTCTGATGTTCCCTAGGTCTCGTGGGTGGGATTTCGTTTCTGGTCAGTTTGAGGACCACCGATGGATTAGATAAGACCAGAAATCATCCATCTTGACTACAGTACAACCCAGTTACTAACCACCACACCACCCAGTCACTAGCCACCACACCACCCAGTCACTAGCCACCACACCACCCAGTCACTAGCCACCACACCACCCAGTCACTAGCCACCACACCACCCAGTCACTAGCCACCACACCACCCAGTCACTAACCACCACACCACCCAGTCACTAGCCACCACACCACCCAGTCACTAGCCACCACACCACCCAGTCACTAGCCACCACACCACCCAGTCACTAACCACCACACCACCCAGTCATCAGCCACCACACCACCCAGTCACCAGCCACCACACCACCCAGTCACTAGCCACCACACCCAGTCACTAACCACCACACCACCCAGTCACTAGCCACCACACCACCCAGTCACTACACCACACCACCCAGTCACTAACCACCACACCACAGTCACTAGCCACCACACCACCTGGAGCTCCTCCTGGCGGTGATGTGATCGCGTCACCTGCCTGGATGCCTAGGTCAGTCTCGTCTCTGTTTTCTGTAATGACCCAAAATGGAAATAGGTATACATAGAGTATGTGTGTGTGTGTGTGTGTGTGTGTGTGGTGGTGGAGGCATCCTGTGTCCATGGTAAACACACACACACACACACACACACACACACACACACACACACACACTACGGATAATAGATCAGTCACTTCCATTGTTGTGTTCACCTAACTGCCTCCCCAAGGACAGTTACTTGTGCCTCTCCTGATAATGATGATTATAATAATAAAACTGGTATTATTATTATTATTACAGTAACTGACGAAATACTATCACACACACACACACACACACACACACACACACACACACACACACACACACACACACACACACACACCTCTCACACACTCACACATACACACACACTCTCAAGAATCATGACCGTGAATCTTTCGTTTCAATTTGCATTAAGTTGAAAATCACACGACTAGGATGACTTACTGGCCGGGTGTAACACGTAGTGGTACTTCCCTGTATCTGGCAGACGTTGTGCCAGCTAACACTAGACCAGCTGAGTACATCAGGCAGACGTAGCCGGGTCAGTACATCAGGCAGACGTATCGAGGTCAGTACATCAAGCAGACGTAGCCGGGTCAGTACATCAAGCAGACGTAGCCGGGTCAGTACATCAGGCAGACGTAGCCGGGTCAGTACATGGCAGACGTAGCCGGGTCAGTACATCAGCAGACGTAGCCGGTCAGTACATCAGGTAGACGTAGCCGGTCAGTACATCGCAGACGTAGCCGGTCAGTACATCAGGCAGACGTAGCCGGGTCAGTACATCAAGCAGACGTAGCTGGGTCGGTACATCAGCAGACGTAGCGTCAGTACATCACAGACGTAGCCGGGTCAGTACATCAAGCAGACGTAGCCGGGTCAGTACATCAGACGGCCGGGTCAGTACATCAAGCAGACGTAGCGGGGTGGCACACATCAGGTAGACGTAGCGGGTCAGTACATCAAGCAGACGTAGCCGGGTCGTACATCAAGCAGACGTAGCCGGGCAGTACATCAGGCAGACGTAGCCGGGCAGTACATCGCCAGACGTAGCCGGGTCGCACATCAGGTGACGTAGCCGGGTCAGTACATCAGGCAGACGTAGCCGGGCAGTACATCAGGCAGACGTAGCCGGGTCAGTACATCAGGCAGACGTAGCCGGGTCAGTACATCAGCAGACGTAGCCGGGTCAGTACATCAGGTAGACGTAGCCGGGTCGGGGTACATCAGGCAGACGTAGCCGGGTCAGTACATCAGGTAGACGTAGCCGGGCCGTACATGCAGACGTAGCCGGGTCAGTCATCAGGCAGACGTAGCGGTCAGTACATCAGGCAGACGTAGCCGTCAGTACATCAGGCAGACGTAGCCGGGTCGGTACATCAGGTAGACGTAGCGGCCGGGCGGCGGAGACGTGGGTCAGTACATCAGGTAGACGTAGCCGGGTCAGTACATCAGGTAGACGTAGCCGGGCCGGTACATCAGCAGACGTAGCCGTCAGTACATCAGAGACGTAGCCGGGTCAGTACATCAGCAGACGTAGCCGGGTCAGTACATCACAGACGTAGCCGGGTCAGTACATCAGGCAGACGTAGCCGGGTCAGTACATCAGGCAGACGTAGCCGGGTCAGTACATCGGCAGACGTAGCCGGGTCAGCACACATCAGGCAGACGTAGCCGGCCAGTACATCAGGCAGACGCAGCCGGCTGGCATACATCAAGCAGACGTAGCCGGCCAGTACATCAGGCAGACGTAGCCGGGCAGTACATCAGGCAGACGTAGCCGGGCTGGGGATATCAGGCAGACGTAGCCGGTCAGTACATCAGCAGACGTAGCGGCTGGTACATCAGGCAGACGTAGCTGTCAGTACATCAGGCAGACGTAGCCGGTCAGTACATCAGGCAGACGTTGCTGGCCAGTACATCAGGCAGACGTAGCCGGGTCAGTACATCAGGCAGACGTAGCCGGCCAGCATCGCAGACGTAGCGTCAGCATCAGGCAGACGTAGCCGGTCGGTACATCGCTAGACGAGCTGGGCAGTACATCAGGTGACGTAGCCGGGCGCACATCAGGTAGACGTAGCCGGGTCAGTACATCAGACGCAGCCGGGTCAGTACATCAGACGTAGCCGGGTCAGTACATCGGGCAGACGTAGCCGGGTCAGTACATCAGGCAGACGTAGCCGGGCTGGGGCATATAGGGACGTGCCGGGTCAGTACATCAGGCAGACGTAGCTGGGGCATACATCAAGCAGACGTAGCCGGGCTGGTACATCAGGCAGACGTAGCGGGTCAGTACATCAAGCAGACGTAGGGTCAGTACATCAGGCAGACGTAGCGAGTCAGTACATCAGGCAGACGTAGCCGGGTCAGTACATCAGGCAGACGTAGCCGGGTCAGTACATCAGCAGACGGCCGGGCCAGCATCAGGTAGACGTAGCCGGTCAGCGATCAGCAGACGTAGCCGGCCAGTACATCAGGCAGACGCAGCCGGCAGTACATCAGGCAGACGTAGCCGGGTCAGTACATCAGGCAGACGTAGGCTGGCTGGGGTACATCAGGCAGACGAAGCCGGGTTGGGCACATCAGGCAGACGTAGCCGGGTCAGTACATCAGGCAGACGTAGCCGTCAGTACATCAGGCAGACGTAGCCGGTCAGTACATCAGCAGACGTAGCCGGGTCAGTACATCAGGCAGACGTAGCCGGGTCAGTACATCACAGACGTAGGCCGGGTCGGTCATCAAGCAGACGTAGCCGGCTGGCACATCAGGCAGACGTAGCCGGGCCGGGTACATCAGGTAGACGTAGCCGGGTCAGGACATCAGCAGACGTAGCCGGGCCGCACATCAGGGTTACCTCCGTGTCACTCGGAATTTTAATGGTACTGTGATTTAAATTATAGGATCCAGCATAGTCGTTGGCGTGTGTGTGCGCGTCTGTGTGTACGCGTGCGTGTGTTCATCTGAGACTCTACCTTAACCAGACACGTTTTTTTTCTCAGTTAAACAGTTAAAGTGGCAGAAGTGACGTCATAAATCCACTTTAAATCCGGATTCAGATTTATTTTCACTCGAGCGTTCGTCTAAGTCGTGTTTACCTCCAGGGGTCCAGGGTTGGCTTCCTTCCTCCCCCTTCTATCTCTCTTCTCTACTACGCCATCATCTCTACCTGTTGAGGAAAAAAATAGAATTACTCTCTTTGTTCTCAGTCTAGTTGTGCTTCTCCAGAATCGTTCGTTCGGTAAAATGTTCGTATTTCCCACCAACAACCTTCTGCTTTACCGTCTCCTCAGACTCATCTTCCCCCCCAGCGCCTCGTGAAACCCCTGAAATACCTTACATTTGAATTCTTCCTCCAATCAGAGAGCGCGGTGGGTTCAATCCAAGGGTTCTTATTGGATGAGAGTAGTATATCGTGTCAGGAACTGTGAGGTTTTAAAGGCTGTCTGACCTGCTCCATCACCAACAACCTCTCACCTCCGGCCAACAGCCAATTGGGGAGTTTTTTCTTTTATCCTGTTATTCCTGCCAGGCGGTATTCTAATTTATTCCTTTTATTTTAGATTGAATTATACATCATACAGTTGAAAATTAACCTGTATATTTTACCTGTGATAGAGTATTTAATAGTCTACCTGAGTCAGACGGGTATGAACTAACCAATCACAACCAACTACATCTTAGGAGGTTATTTTCATTGGTTATCTCAACATCAACAACGTCCAGTAGGTACTGTTGAGACACTGTTGGAGAGAGAGAGAGAGAGAGAGAGAGAGAGAGAGAGAGAGAGGAGAGAGAGAGAGAGAGAGGAATTGTATACTTATTATTTATATTATAATCCAAACAATTTCTTATCTCACCATTCCACACACACACCAGAGAAGAAGGAGGTGGCCTGAGGGAAGAGGAAGGAGGGGTGGCTGGGGAAGAGAAGGTGGCCAAGGGGAGGAGAAGGAGGAGGGGTTCAGTGGGGGGAAGGAAGAGGGCCAGGAGAGAGAAGGAGGATGGCCAGGGGTAGGAGGAGGAGGTAGGATGGGGAGGACACTGAGGAATAATCAGTGTGGCCACTATATATGGTGTGGTGTGGCCAGGTAATTGTGGTGTAGTTAGGACGCCGCGGTACCTGGTCGGTGATCCTCTGGCTAATGAATGTGGTGCTTACCTGTGTGTGTGTGGAGAAAGAGAGAGAGAGAGAGAGAGAGAGAGAGGGGGGTATTTATTTAACTTCACATTATGGTCTTTAATACTTTTCTGTCTCAGTTTTAAGTAATTTATAATATTTTTTTTATTTCCTCCTCTTCCTTCTGTCGTCCTCGCACCCGGGACAAGCTTGCCACCTGACCTGAATAACCTTTGTATTCATGTTACCTTCTGCAACGTCCTCCTGCCTCCTCCTGTCCTCCTGCCCTCCTCCTCGCCTCCTCCTCGTCCTCGCCTCCACTTCTGTTCCTCTCGCCTCCTCCTCCTCCCGCCCTCCTCCTCCTCGCCCTCCTCCTCGTCTCGCCTCCACTTCTGTTCCTCGCCCTCCTCGTCCTCCGCCCTCCCTCCTCGCCTCCGCCTGTCGCCCGGAGCAGTTCGCCACCCCACCATCGAGGCCTTATTGCTGGCGTCCCCAAAGCTCATGTTTAATGCATGTGAGGACGCCAGGCCCCAACACTCTGGATTGGAGCAATGTCGGTTAGGTTAGGTTAGGTTAGGTTAGTCGGTTAGGTTAGGTTAGGGTCTGGTTAGTTAGGTTAGGTTTATAGGTTAGTTAGGTTATTAGGTAGGTTTGTAGCTAGGTTAGGTGAGGGTTGGTTTTCTTTACGTATATATATGCAATATTAGTCTTTTGTACACACACACACACACAGGTGCTGTACGTGGTAGCTAAGGTGTACAGGATCAACTGTACACGATCATAACATCCCACACGCTACTCTGCCTGGACACACTATCTATCATGATCAGTGTGTGTGTGTGTGTGTGTGTGTGTAATGAAGACGTCTTCTGGACGATCCATCATCCGTAAACACACTTAAGGAGTAATGTGTGATGTGGTGGGTGGCTGTGGTGGGCTGTGGTGGGCTGCGTTCTGTATGTGTGGTTGCGGCATGTGTGTGTCCGTGCGTCTTCCTCACAGTTCACATTCCCAGCCAGCAACAACCTACTTATTGACATCCATGTAAAGAGCACCACCACCAGTTCACCTGTTCATCAATCAACTCTCACCTCACCTCACCTCACCTCACCTCACCTCACATCACCTCACCTCACCTCACCTCACCTCTGTTATATACGTATGTTTGTGTGTCTCTCTAATTCAGTCTTATATATTACTGCGCAAATTATATACTTACATATAGGAATGAATATGTATATACCGTACTGTGTGTGTGTGTGTGTGTGTGTTAAATCACTGTAAAAGGTCTTGTAAAAAGTGCCGGCATTTATGAAAATTAACAATAATTATAGTAATCACTTACCTGTGTAATTATTCCGTTATTATGAAACAGGTGTATTGTCTGCCCACGTGTCACCTTAATTATTATAGCAGGTGAGGTTTGTTCAGGGTGGGTGGTGAGTTATTTACTCACCTAATGTAATGACTGTATTTGAGTTTATCACTTACAAAATTGGTTTATATTGCATAAATTATTATATTTTTAACCTTTGTAATGACTGTATTAGTGTTATGACTTGTATACAAATATAAAGTTGTGTTGCATAATTGATGGTGATTACGATTGTTGCAATGATTGTATTAATGTGTTGCAAGTCGTATTATATAAATTAAAAAACCCGGCCATTACGGTGATTGTATTAGTGTAATGTTGAGTTATTTAGAAAGTCCTATTACATAATACTATGGTAAATTTGACCGTAGTTTCTGGTCTGTATTTTGATGTTCCTTGGTATAAACTACGTATATTATAGTCAATTTAACCACAATAGACCGTAGTTTCTGGTCTGTATTTTGATGTTCCTTGGTATAAACTACGTATATTATAGTCAATTTAACCACAATAGACCGTAGTTTCTGGTCTGTATTTTGATGTTCCTTGGTATAAACTACGTATATTATAGTCAATTTAACCACAATAGACCGTAGTTTCTGGTCTGTATTTTGATGTTCCTTGGTATAAACTTCTCCTTCGTACGATAAGTGAGGTAGTGTTGGTTGTTGTTATCTTGCCCAGGTGAGACGCATTATTCACCTCCGGCAAATATTGATGCACTCATTATGGTAATGTTGGTCGGCACACCTGTCATTACCTGCTGCAGCACGCCTGTAGTCCCCAAGTGTCTGTCTGTCTGTCTAGGTGACTGTCTGTTGTCCAGCAGGGCGTTTATAGAGAACCTTTACTTGTGACGCTTTAACTAACCTAACCTAACCTTAAGCCAACACAGTGTTTCTTGTGTTGTATTGTTCGGGTTGTTCACACATCCTGTTCTGTTGTGTTATTGTTCCTTGGTTGTGGTCCGTCTGTGTGTCTGTCTGTCTTGTTTGTCTCATGAGTGTTGGTAATTTGTGGTGTGGATGGTGGTAGTGTTGGTTGGTAGGTGTGGGGATGGTGGTAGTTTTGGTTGGTAGGTGTGTGGATGGTGGTAGTGTTGGTTGGTAGATGTGGGGTTGGTGGTAGTGTTGGTTGGTAGGTGTGTGTGGATGGTGTGTTGGTTGGTAGGTGTGGGGATGGTGGTAGTGTTGGTTGGTAGATGTGTGGATGGTGGTAGTGTTGGTTGGTAGGTGTGGGGATAGTGGTTGTGTTGGTTGGTAGGTGTGGGGATGGTGGTAGTGTTGGTTGTTAGGTGTGGGGATGGTGGAAGTGTTGGTTGGTAGGTGTGGGATGGTGGTAGTTTTGGTTGGTAGGTGTGGAGATGGTGGTAGTGTTGGTTGGTAGGTGTGGGGATGGTGGTAGTGTTGGTTGGTAGATGTGGGGTTGGTGGTTTGGTTGGTAGGTGTGGGGATGGTGGTAGTGTTGGTTGGTAGGTGTGGGGATGGTGGATTTTGGTTGGTAGGTGTGGGGTTGGTGGTAGTTTGGTTGGTAGGTGTTTGGTTAGGCCTGTCATAGACGGGGCAGTTTAAGCACTTAAAACTTTAAAAGTCCTATTAAATGGTACTTAATAACCCTGGTGGTAGTTAAAGCACCTGGAGACCTAGTGAACGGTGCTTAACAACCCTGGTGGTAGTTAAAGGTCCCACGCGAGTACAAGGTTGCTGACAGTAAGTTTTGTAACCAATGTTTACTGCCTGGACGGGATAGTTCAGGTGTGCCTTGAATATACAATTGGGAGGTGACCAGCGGGGTGCCTCAGGGTGATACCTTGGGTCCTCTTGTGTTTTATTGCTCCATAAATAAATAGATAAATAAATTAATATATAAGAAATCACTGTACTTTTGCTACTGTGTTTTAAGTAAAGAATTCTGTTACGGTCAAACGTGTGACGCCATAACAGGTGTGGATCGTAACAGGTGTGGATGTTTTAAGCGTTGCTGGGAGAGCTGTTACTTCATGGTGGCAATCTTCTCACATCTTTCATTTGGGTAATTGGTAACTGTAGCCAACATCATACGTCTGGCACACAGACTCCATTACGCCCGTCTGGCATCGTCATAGTTTGGATGGGGTTGTCGTACGGTTGACATCATGGTTAGGTTAGGTTAGGGTGATGGTTGGGTTAGGATAGGTTACGTTGCGGTAAGTTAGGTTAGGTTAAGGTGATGGATGGGTTAGGATAGGTTACGTTGCGATAGGTTAGGTTAGGTTACGTTGCGTTAAGTTAGGTAACTTTACGTTAGGTTAGGTTAGGGTGTATGGCTTTTTACACTAATAATTGATAATATTTCCTCTTCACTGGTCCCGTAGGTGGTTGATAGCTGTTAGATGACTATCATGGTGTAACCTGGTAGTCCTGGGTGTAGGGGCAGGATTGGGCAGAGAAAGGAGTAGGCAGGGACAGGTTTGGTTAGTCGTGGAGGCACATACAGGCTGAGACAGGAGCAGGGGTGGGAGTGTGGGGGCAGGCAGGGGTGGAGTGTGCAGATGGTGGAGTGGCAAGGGCATGGTAGCAGGAGCAGGCAGGGTGGGGTAGCAGGGGCAGGCAGGGGTGGGGTGGCAGGGGCAGGCAGGGGTAGATGGGGGGGCAGGTGCAGGGACAGGCAGGGTGGGGAGTGAGGGGCAGGCAGGGGTGGGGTGGCAGGGGAGCAGGCAGGGGTTGGGGTGGCAGGGGCAGGCAGGGTGGGGTGGGGGAGGTGGGTGGACCAGAATGCACCAGCCAAGGTACACTGCCCACAGCTGATGTGTACAAAACACTTAACTGTGAGAGTTTGTGAGTCACCTGGCCAACACTACCTGTGTGTGTGATCACTTGAAGATTGCCCCCTAACCTAACCTAACCCAACACTATCAATGAGATAACTGATCATGATAGGATGGTAATTTAAACCTAACCTAACTTCCTGGTTTCTAACCTTAATTCATCAATTGAAGTGGGGGACTACCTCGTATGGACCAATAGGCCCTCTGCAGTTTCCTCCATTCTTATGTTCTAATGTTATCCTTTAGAGCAGCCATCTCTCTTCTCTTCTCTTGCTACGTCACGTTCATCCTGGCAAAAATAAGTCCCTCCATTCAGACGAGTTATGGATAGGTTAATGTTAATGGTGTTTAATATTCGTCCTGGGGAAAAAAAAAGGCGACCCCGGAGTTTTGAGACGCCCATAGGGAGTTATTAGGGTGGGGGAGGAGGGTGGGGAGGGTTGTGGAAGAGAAAGAAGGAGGGAGAGAGGAAGAGGGACGAAGTTGAGATAGAGAGGGACAGAGAAGATGGACTAGGAACAGAAGGGGAGAGAGGACCACAAAGAGATAGGGAAGGAAGGAGGGTGAAGGGTAGGAGAGAGAGGGAAGGAAGAAAGGGTGGGGGTGGGATGGAGAGAGAGAGAGGGATGGAAGGAGGGAGGGGAAGGAAAGAAGGGTGAGGGTAGGAGGAGAGAGATGGAAGGGGGAGGGAAGGGAAAGAAGGGGTGAGGGTGGAGGAGAGAGAGATGGAAGGAGGAGGGAAGGAAAGAAGAATTGAGGGGTAGGAGGAGAGAGAGAGAGAGGGAGGGAGTGTCTGTCCTGAAACATATAAGGACATATTAGCCATTCAGAACATGTTTATGCTGGGTGTATCTGTGTAATCTGTTGTGATACCCAGGAGGCTCAGTGTAGGAGGCCCAGGGGGTGTGGCAGGGTGGTGGGGGTGTGGGGTGGTGGCTGGTGGGGGGTGTGGCAGGGTGGTGGGGGTGTAGCAGGGTGGTGGGGGTGTAGCAGGGTGGTGGGGGTGTGGCAGGGTGGTGGGGGTGTAGCAGGGTGGTGGGGGTGTAGCAGGGTGTGGTGGGGGTGTAGCAGGGTGGTGGGGTGTGTGGGGTGGTGGGGGTGTGGCAGGTGGTGGGGGTGTGGCAGGGTGGTGGGGGGTGTGGCAGGGTGGTGGGGGGTGTGTGTGGGGTGGTGGGGGTGTGGGTGGTGGGGGTGTGTGCAGGGGTGGTGGGGTGTGGCAGGGTTGGTGGGGTGTGGCAGAGTGGTGGGGGTGTGGCAGGGTGGTGGAGGTGTGGCAGGGTGGTGGGGGTGTAGCAGGTGGTGGCTGGTGGGGGGTGTAGCAGGGTGGTGGAGGTGTAGGGGTGGTGGGTGTAGCAGGGTGGTGGGGGTGTGGCAGGGTGGTGGGGGTGTGGCAGGGTGGTGGGGGTGTGGCAGGTGGTGGGGTGTAGCAGGGTGGTGGGGGGTGTGGGGTGGTGGGGGTGTGGCAGGGTGGTGGGGGGTGTGTGGCAGGGTGGTGGAGGTGTGGCAGGGTGGATTTGGATTATGCAGCGGACAATAGCTGGTTTATTGTGCACCCCATACTATCCTGTGAGCGTTCTAAGGATTGCAGAGTAGAGGCCACAAAGGGTGTAGGTGGATGGTGGGGGTGGTGTGTGGGATGGCCGGGGTGTACGTGTAGAAAGGTGATGGGTGTAGGAAGAATGATGGTTATGTAAGATTTTGTTTTGGCGAGCAACATTAAAATTGCAAAGACCGCCTTTTGTTTTGACGAAATACGATCAAATATAATAAGAAATACGAAATAGGAAAATATAGACCAGATAAGATAAAAAAAAATCTACTTCATAAGCCACTAAGTCATAAATAAGTCAGAAATATTTAAGGGAAGTTATGAAGAAAGAAACGGAGGCGGTGTGGGAGGGCGACTACGATCCTTGTCACCATTAGTCTTAAGGGTCAGAAGCCACCTATTTCAACATGACAAGACGACCATTGGTGATGACGGGGGCATGTTAATTACGGGTTGTTGGGTAGCGTGGAAGGTGGTCTGGGCAGAGTGGAAGGTGGAAGGGGCAGGGTGGAAGGTGGTCAGGGCAGGGTGGAAGGTGGTCTGGGCAGGGTGGAAGGTGGTCTGGGCAGGGTGGAAGGGTCAGGGCAGAGTGGAAGGGTCAGGGCAGGGTCAGAAGGTGATCAGGGCAGGGTGGAAGGTCAGGGCAGGGTGGAAGGTGGTCTGGGAGGGTGGAAGGGTCAGGGCAGAGTGGAAGGTGGTCTGGGGAGTGGAAGGTGGAAGGGGCAGCGTGGAAGGTGGTCAGGGGCAGGGTGGAAGGTGGTCTGGGAGGGTGGAAGGGTCAGGGCAGAGTGGAAGAGGTCAGGGCAGGGTCGAAGGTGATCAGGGCAGGGTGGAAGGTCAGGGCAGGGATTGGAAGGGGTCAGGGCAGGGTGGAAGGTGGTCTGGGCAGAGTGGAAGGTGGTCTGGGCAGGGTGGAAGGTCAGGGCAGGGTCGAAGGGATCAGGGCAGGGTGGAAGGGGTCAGGGCCAGGATGGAAGGGTCAGGGCAGGGTGGAAGGTGGTCTGGGCAGAGTGGAAGGTGGTCTGGGCAGGGTGGAAGGTCAGGAGCAGGGTCGAGTGATCAGGGCAGGGTCGAAGGTGATCAGGGCAGGGTGGAAGGGTCAGGGCTGGGTGGAAGGGTCAGGGCAGGGTGGAAGGGTCAGGGCAGAGTGGAAGGGTCAGGGGCAGGGTGGAAGGGTCAGGGCAGGGTGGAAGGGGTCAGGGCAGGGTGGAAGGTGATCAGGGCAGGGTGGAAGGTCAGGGCAGGGGAGTGGAAGGTGGTCAGGGCAGAGGTGGAAGGTCAGGGGGGCAGGGTCAGAAGGTGATCAGGGCAGGGTGGAAGGGTCGGGCAGGGTGGAAGGTGGTCGGGGCAGGGTGGAAGAGAGGTCAGGGCAGGGTGGAAGGTGGTCAGGAGCAGGGTGGAGAGGCAGCGTAGGAGGGTCAGAAGGGAGTGTGGACAAGACAGAGGGCAGGACATGAAGGAAGATAGATTAGGGTGGGACAGGGTGCAGGAGTCATTGAGGTAGGGATGGGACAGGATGCAGGGAGGAGGGTGGGACAGGGTACAGGGGAGGGAGGGCAGGACAGAGATTCAGGAGGGAGGGAGTGGGACAGGGTACAGGAGGACTGGGTGGGCCAGGGTCACAGGAGGAGGGTGGGACAGGATCAGGGAGGAGAGACAGGACAGAGATTGCAGGAGGGAGGAGTGGGACAGGGTGCAGGAGGGAGGGTAGGACAGGGTGGGGAGGAGGTGGGACAGAATTACAGGAGGAGGGCAGGACAGGAGTTGCAGGAGGAGAATGGGACCAGGGTACAGGGAGGGCTGGTGGGCTCCCAGGGTGCAGGAGGGAGGGTGGGACCAGCCAGGGTGCAGGAGGTCAGTGGGGGACAGAGTGCAGGAGGTAGGGTGGGACAGGGGTAGGGTGGTCATAGGGAGGCCATCAAAGACTATCGAAAATCAACACTGACAGCAGCACTCTACTCCCGGCTTGTAGGACCACGTCTGGGTAGGGAGGAGGAAGAGGTCAGAGATAGAGGAGGTGGAGGAGGAGAAGGAAGAGGTAGAGGTGGAGGAGAAGAGGAGGGAGGTTTTTTAGTTTAACAAATTTATTGACAAAAAGTCTTGGAGTACAGTTTTCCTATTGTGAGTAATTCAGTTAGGTCTTGACACTGAGGGTGGTATCACTTCTCACTGCCACGCAGGACAGAGGCTGGGTCATGTGGGTAATTAAAATCACATGTATTTTTTTAACGTGTGTGTGTGTGTGTGTGTGTGTGTGTGTGTGTGTGTGTGTGTTTTGTGTTATGTTGAGCTGTGCTGTTGTACTGCGCTGTGTTGTGCTGCCCTGTGCTGTGTTGCGCTGTGCTGCGCTGTTTTGTTGTGCTGTTGTTGTGTTGCGCTGTGTTGTGCTGCGTTGTGTGCTGCGCTGTGTTCTGCCGTGTTGTGCTGTTGTACTGCGCTGTGTTGTGCTGTTGTTGTGTTGCGCTGTGTTGTACTGCACTGTGTGTTGTGCTGTTGTACTGCGTTGCGCTGTGTTGTGTTGCGCTGTGTTGTACTGCACTGTGTGTTGCGCTGTGTTGTACTGCGCTGTGTGCTGCCCTGTGTTCTGCCGTGCTGCGCTGTGTTGTGCTGCGCTGCACTGTGCTGTTGTTGTGGTGGTGGTGACCTCGGAGGCTGGCGGGTCTGAGGACGTCTTGGCATTTCCCGTTCTTTAGTTATTTTTTTAAGAGAGGGAGAGGAGGAGGAGAGGAAGGGAGGAGAGGAAGAAGGGGGAAGGGAGGAGAGGAGGAGGTTAGGAGGGAGGAAGGGGGGGAAGAGGAGGAGATAAGAAAGAAAGGGAGAGCAGGAGGACAGAAGAAAGGGGAGCAGGTGGAGAGAGGAGGGAGGATGGAAGGCCCAACTCGTCGAATTTTGAGTATCGGTTCAGTCTTCACCTTCAACATTACTAATGTGTGTGTGTGTGTGTGTGTGTGTGTGTGTGTGTGTGTGTGTGTGTGTGTGTGTGTGTGTGTGTGTGTGTGTGTACAGAGTAATATCTCCTCTAATCAGACTTTCACCTGATAATTATTATTATGTAGGTGTGAGGTGTGAGGGGGGAGAGTCAAGCTTAGCACTAAGCCTGAACAGTCATGTGGCATACACACACACACACACACACACAGTCTGATTGGTGGTGATTATGAGTGAGGGAAGTTTTTGTCAAATGCTGCACATAAGAAGTAATGTGGCCGACACTGCACTCAACCACCTTCACCCCCTCAACTGTAAATGAAGGTACCCATTAGCGGATAGTATTGTAAGATGGGCGGGCAAGGTGTGGATGTGTAGGGTGTGGGTGTGAGTATGGGTTGGGAGTAGGTGTGAGTATGGGCGTGGGTGTAGCTATAGGTAGGTGAGGGTGTAGACAGAGAGAGAGGATATAAGGGTGTTGTGGGTGTACGTGTTAGAATGTAGGTGTGGACGTGTGTACGTGACTTCGTTCAATATTGTGAGTTTAAATTTTTTTTGTAGCGATGCCGACTGTGTGTGTGTGTGTGTGTGTGTGTGTGTGTGTGTGTGTGTGTGTGTGTGTGAGGTTAAGACAAAGGAGAAAGGAGGTATTGACATTATTAGATCTTGTTATAAATATATCTGTCTCCGCCTCACTGTAGCCTCGTGATAAACTAAATCCCAGACTCGGAACCTAACTTAACCTAACTAAGATAATCAGGTCTTAAGCCCAAGGTGACTGACAGTACTCTTGGTCACAGATCCCTAGTGGTGTGACGTCTGACCCGGCCCTCTCTCACTGCTCACAAGTCTCGCTAATACTCTTATCTGGCAGCAGGTCGTGGCGGTGGCTCTCCTGCTGTAGGGACGACCCTCTCTGCTGTGGGGGTGTGGGAAGGTGGGAGGACGTCTGTTCGGTGAGGTGTAGATAGTTGGGGAGGAATCGTGGTAGCCGTGGAGAGAGAGAGAGAGAGAGAGAGAGAGATGGAATACTGCATGGGAGGGAGGTGGAGTAAGGCCTCTCTTTTGACCCTCTCCTCACCACTTCACACCTTTTCACCCCTCGCCCTCTACCCCAGACCTTTTCACCCTTCTCACTTCACCCTTCACCCTCTACCCCACACCTCCTCACCCCTCTCCTCTCCCCCCCTTCCTCACACGCCGTTAATCTTCACTAATCACCTCCACGGGCAAACAGTATTGGATGTGTTGTTGTCTGGTCACACTACCCACACTACACTACACCCACACTGCATTACATCCACACTGCATTACACCCACACTGCATTACACCCACACTGTATTACACCCACACTGCATTACATCCA